>NC_036243.1:4226068-4245067 GCF_002742605.1 Olea europaea var. sylvestris | reverse complement strand
AAATCTATCACCAAAGCTGACTATGAATAATTTCAAAAAATGCAACAAAATCAAATGCTTATGTAAAATATAATGCGATGGGTTCAAAATATTTACTTCGTGCTTCATCAATATGAGTTATAATATTCAACATGTCGTATGACTCTCATTCCGAAACCATTAGGCTCTTCCAACTAAAAAGAATCAATTTCCACCTGTAGGAAAATTATGGAAAAATATATGGGTTGATAGCTCAGTGAATGGAGAAATTCGAAAATAATTATACTTTTTCAATTTTACATTTCTATAGAAAATATGCAACAAAATCAAATGCTTATGTAAAATATAATGCGATGGGTCCAAAATATTTACTTCGTGCTTCATCAATATGAGTTATAATATTCAACATGTCGTATGACTCTCATTCTGAAACCATTAGGCTCTTCCAACTAAAAAGAATCAATTTCCACCTGTAGGAAAATTATGAAAAAATATATGGGTTGATAGCTCAGTGAATGGAGAAATTCGAAAATAATTATACTTTTTCAATTTTACATTTCTATCGAAAATCGAGTTCATATCATTTTATAATTCACAAGATAACATCATGTAATTATAACCAAAAGTGAAATATTCACATAAGGTCGTAAAATATCATCTTAAAATCATGATATAAACATCAGCTGATTACCATGCTATAATCTCATAACATCAAACATGTTAAAAAATTCACCAAAAAATGTACCCTCTGACTGAAATATGTAATCCGCCCCTCGAGCTAAGAACTTTCGTCACGGGCCTTTGGCCCCTCCGTAAATGAAAGTTGGTTTCAAAGACCTCTCATAATCAATTCTAGAACACAGCCAAGGCCCCTTAGTAAACTATATGTACACGGTCGAGACCCCTTCATCCTCGGTCCAAGACCCCTCAGTGAACTAGAAGAAATATATAATCACGGGTACTTTTCTGGTCGGTCTCAAAATCATAACTCATATTCCAATTCACAATGTACTGTATACACTCTTTAAAATCTCACATGTATTACAATAAAAGATATTTCCATACCAACCATATATTCGAACATATAATTGCATATAATTGCACATACTTTAACAATATACTTAATTTATAAATACTTTAAAAATATTTATATTTTTCCACTTACAGTACTATGTTTGCAAAATCAATCAGGTTGGTAAGCTGTTCTGATGTCAGTATCTTCGCCTGAAATACGATATAATTTTTAAATAAATAATTAATTATTTTAAATAATTTCAATAATTAAATAGACAATACTCAAACTTAATCATTTCACGTTTAAGCGATTTCCAAAGTCTCTTTAATCACTAAAACTAGTTTTTCTTTCGTCTTACTCAATTTCATAGTTTATTATACTTAACCCCTTCAATAAAATTGAATTTAATCTGACAATCTAACAACTATAAAATCAAACATAATTTGACAATAAGTAACTTTTTGCTTACCTTTAACTTCGAAGAATTTATGCCTAATAGTAGAAGAACTTATTTTCTAACACGTTAGCGAGTTTTCCTTTTTTTTTTTTTTTCTTTTTCTCCTTTTTTTTCCTTCTTCCTTCTCTTTCTTTCTCCCTGTTTCCATTTCTCTCTGCGTGTTTTTGTATGTGTAGGCAAATGGATTTGTTTGGCATTGGATTGATATAAAATAAATGCACCGCCTAATCTTTTTTGTTTGCCTTTTTTTTTATATACTTTTGAATTTTCTTTTAATTAAACTAATGTTTTGTTTTTTGACTTTTCTTTTTATTAAACTAATGTATTACACATGGTACACATAATTAACAGCAATCTAAATAGCATTAGCATTGTCACCATGGAGACGTATAGGCTGTGATTGAATAATGCCAAGTTCTGAAAGAAGACCACGCAGTTACACAACCTTAGAACATGCAATGGACATAGCACGATATTTAGCCTCAGTTGAAAATTAGAAACACGATCTTGTTTCTTACATTTTTAAGAAATGAGAGCATCACCCAGAAAGTTACACTACCTAGTAGTAGATCCATGAAAATTAGGACAATCAACCCAGTCAGTATCACTATAAGCAGTGAGCGTAAGAGGGTATAGCGGTGAGCATAAGAGGCATCCTGCAAAGAAAGAATAGATCATGATGAGAAGTCCCAATAAAACAGTGAATGATGCGATGGACATTTACCAAATGCCGACGAGGGCCTTCTAACAGTATCAATTGTGAAGGAAATATCTGGACGTGTGATAGTGAAATTGAAGAGACTACCCAGTAATTTCGATATAGAATTGGGTCTGGAAGAATATCACCTTTGTCTTTCCAATTTTTAACATTAAAGTGCAACGAAGTATCAATAGACGAGGCTTCGAATAGATCAGATAACCAATCAAGTCTTAAATATACTTATGTTGATTCAAGAAGATACCTTGCGGTGTAGTCTGACCCTCTAAGCCAAGAGTAAGTGAGATGACAAAGGTCTTTTATATGAAAAATCGAGTGAAGATGTTGATGAAGCCTTTGAATAAGGGTATGATCAGATTCAAAGATAATAATATCATTCACATATGCCAATAAAAAATGATTACAACAGAACTATTGTAAAGGAGCAGAGATGCATTGTATGGCTCTGAGTAAAGGAGAAATAAAAAATAGTCAGTGAATCTTATCAAATCACGCCCAAGAGCCTTGCTTAAGATCATACAAAGAACATTTTAGTTTACATACAAAGTCAACTTAGAGAAAAGGCAAAAGTTCCATATAAATTTCTTCTTTGAAGTCTCCATATAAGAACGCGTACTTTACATTCATTTGATGTAAAGACCTAGATTGAGAGGAGGATCAGGGGTAGATGGATAAATCACTGAGAAATAATTTATTTTTTTTGTAAGAAAGATTGAAACACATCAAACATATTTTTTCTTCCCAAATGAGATCGTAAGATCTTGATTGAGGAGGAAAATTGATTGTCAATGAGAGCAAAAAAACCTTAAAAGACCTCTGATGTCACTCTTTGCACAAAGAATCTAGACCCATGTAAAGCGACAATAGTCATCAACAAAAGTAAAAAAGTATTTATAATAAGTACGAGATATCACCATTGCAAGACCCATACGTCACTACAAAAATATTGAAAATATGCAAAACGGTGAACTATGAGAAGGGAATGATTAAACTTTACTCTTAGCAAGTTTACATGAAGCACAATCAAAAGCAAAAGATGAAATGGAAGCATAATTCTTATTACAAAGCAAATCAGAGTTTAATAAATGTTATAACATACTAGAATTGAGATGTCCCAATTTCTTATACCAATCAAAAGTACCAAAAGCAACAAAATTACAAACAATAGGAAAAGATGAAATAGGCTTGGTCAAATAAGAAATAGACATCCCTCTTTAGGCCTCTTCATGATCGTCTTCTCAAACACTTGATCCTGCACAAAACAACTAGAAGAAGAAAGAGAAAAAGACAAGGTGCAATTGTTTTCAACAAGTTGACCAACAGGTATAAGATTAGTTGATAAGATAGGAAAGACAATAACATTAGATATATTTGGTAATACATCACCTGCGGCTGAGATAGTTAAAGTGTTTCCATTTATTGTGTGTATATGGAGAGGTTGAATATACAGTCTAATGTTACAAAGTAAAAGAGGATCATGAGTCATATGACTAGAAACACATGAGTCTAATAACCTAGAAGAATGAGCAATTGATGTATTACCAGAGACCAATGTTCTAAAAAGCGTAATGCTCGACGATGCATAGAGGCTAAGCTTCAATTGATTCGCGCATAGTGAGGTTTAGGCACACAAGAAAAAAAATATTTTAAATTTTTAATCAATTTAAAATTTATTACTAATACATACAAATCATAGTGTCAAATACAGTTTTAAAAGCTTAATAAAATAAATATATTTTTGAACAATAAACAAGATATATTATAATAATGCTAACTAAAATATATGAAGAGTTTAATTTTTACTAATTAGTAAAAGATTCAAAATGATTAATTAACTTAATAAAACATAAATTACTATTTACAATAGTACAATACACTACAAGTAAACCAAAGGTACAATGTACTGTAGCCAACCAAAGGTACAATAAATTACAACCAAACCAAAAAGATTCTTATCCGACATCGAAAGTTTGCAACAAAATCCTTTGCATTACCCTCTGTAAATTAGTGGACCAATAAGCAGGTAAGCAAATTTTTGGACATTTTAATCTATTGGCCTAAAAGTTGAAAAATTTATAATTATTACTTTTGGGTCTCCAATCAAATTGACCTCAAACTTGAAAACTTTATGTAGTAAAAAATAAAAATTAAAAGCATTAATAATGAGCACCAAAGTGCGCCTATACGAGCCTAGGTACGCCTTAAAGTGGTCAAAGACTTCTTTTGACAACTAAACTATCGCAAAGGTCTAAAATGCCATTCCAGACACTTTGTTGGCACCTAGGCATCGCCAAGGCTTGCCATTTAGAACATTGCTAGAGACAGAGATATGTTGGAACCTCACAAATGCCGAAAAAAATCTCTTCCAACCATCTGCTAAGACCAAAATGACATACGAAAAACATGAAATGAAACCTCAGACAAAGTTGGAAGTCAGACCAGAAACCACGGATAAAGCTAACTATTATGAATTGCGAAATGGAATCTTAGATCAGAGGATTGACCATAGACGTCGACTGCTATGAACCAACAATCGACCATAAAAGGCGCCAAAAATACGAGTAGCAACTACCAATATCGTCGATTACATGAAATAGGGAACTAAATGCTTCCGCTAGATGAGAATCTTAGCCAAAGCAGTAATTTCACTCTCTAGAAAGTCATTTTAGGTTTCTGATACCATGCCAAATTTTGTAAAATAAATTTCTCGTGTGTATTCTCCTTAATTTATAGAATATTACAAAGCTATATAAGGAAACTAGCTATACAAGAAATTAGTACACTAATTAGCTATAAATAATTTACCATTTATTTACTACAAAAAAAGGCAACATTCATCAATTAAATGTTGCTAAAAGGGTCTATTGTCACATTATAAGAAGTGAATGTTGCCATTGATGTTAATAATTGACATTTGGCAACATTTTTTAAGTGAACGTTGCCAATGTCGCCTCTTGCAACTTTTATTTAGTGTTGCGAAACTTTTCATTTTTGCAACATTTGATAAAAGTTGTGAAAGTCCATTTTTCGCAATGTTTTTTCATTTTTGGGTTAAGAAGGCGAGTTGGGTGGGATCATGGGTTGGGGCAATTTTTTTAATTGTAGGCCTTTTTTCAATTGGGCATTCTTCAAAAAAAACATTAGGCCCATTACACGTGTGACATCTCAATTGTTTTGAAATAAATAAATAAAAAAAAGAATAATTTTAGGCTAATATTTTATTTAGGATGGGCCTCTTTTTGTTTAAAAATATTAGGCTGAATAGGAAAAATCAAATTATCCAATCCAAGAAACTCCAAACTCCATTCATTTTTTGATAATATAGTGCAAACCTTTCCATTTTCGTATTTTCCCAAGCCTAAATCCAATCCAGGAAACTAGCAGCAAAGACGCAAAGTGCATGTTGGAGTGAGTTGTCAATTAGAGAGAAATCAAGGGTGATTGGAGGCCATTTAGCCATAAAATCTGTACAATCGAGAATAGATTCAACATTTTGCCTATATATTTTTGTATTGAATCATTGTAAATTAGTACATTAAGAAATAATACAGAACACAATTTATGACATGGTATCAGATCTAAAATAACGCCTTTCTTCTTTATGCCAAATTTCATCCTCGGTAACCCGAATTTTTACAATTCAATATCTTGTATTTCATAGATTCCAAATCACTGAGTTAATAGAAAATTCACTGTGCCAATTCTAATTCTTGTGGACCGTCGAGCACTTGGTTATTCCTGCATAACCGAAGCTTGCAAGTATCAAAATTCTCAACAAGAAATACAAAACTATGAGGGAAAGAAGAGATCAAAGCAATCAATCTTCTGGAACGGGTTGGATCCTTGCAACAAACAAGATCAAAGAAAATTCTAATGACCCTTTTTTGTCCAGATTTCGGCATCTTCTGGTTGTGAGTATTCCAGTTTTTCCTTTTATTTTTTTTGGTGGCTCAACTGCAAGTATCGTAACTATATTTGAGATTTGAAGCTATTTGGACTTGATATTTGGGCTAGTAATATGGCTAGTAATCTTCTTTTGGATTGAAGCTATTTGGACTTGATATTTGGTCTTACTACTCTGCTTTCTCCTTTTAACAGTTTAGTAAGTTGGGTTCAAATTACTTTGGCTACCATTTATTATTCTAGGCTATTGTTTGGTCTGTTGCTTGTTGTTATTGGACTATTGTTATTGCCCACAACAGATGTACCTTTGCAAGAAATGGCTACCCTTCTTAGTAATTTTGGTATTGCCCTCCACAGTACCCAGCAAGATGTTGAGAGTGGTGCGTGGTTACTTAACTCTGGTGCCACCAACCATATGACTTTTACTACCACAGACTTCACTCAAACGTCTTTACCACGACGCTCCAACATTGTCAATACCAATTGCGTGACATCTCTAGTTACAAGAGCCGGCACAGTAAAATTATCTCCTTCTCTTCAACTGCATAATACTCTACTCATGCCTTCTCTTTTGTATAAGCTACTATCTGTAAGCCAGATTACCATTGATCTAAATTTTACAGTACTATTTTATTCGAATTTTTGTCTTATACAGGATATTCTCACCAAGGAGATCATTGGGCGCGGTACTAAGAGGGGAGGACTCTACCATATGGAGGACTTCAGCATAGGTCGAGCACATTTCACACATCTTTTCACTAGTAATAAAGAGCAGCAAATTTTGCTTTGGCGTTGTTGATTGGGTCACCCATCATTTACCTACACGAGACACTTACTTCTTAAGTTATTCTCCAATCTTCAAATGGTTGACTTTAAATGTGAGTCTTGTATTCTAGCTAAAAGTCATCAAGCTTTCTATCCGCTGAGTTTGAATAAGAGTGAAGTTCCTTTTGCTCTGGTACACTATAATTCGTGGGGTCCTTCCCCAGTTTCTAATGTGTCTGGAATTCGCTGGTTTGTGACTTTTGTGGATGATTGTACTCGTATGACATGGTTATATTTGCTCAAAACTAAAGATGAATTGCGGCAAGTATTCCAATCCTTTCATGTTATGATTCAAACTCAATTTTCTAGAAAAATTCAGATTCTAAGATCCGATAATAGTGGGGAATATGTTAACCACAAATTACAAGCATACTTCCAACAATGTGGCATTATCCATGAGACTTCTTATCCATAAACTCCTTAGAAAAATGGAGTTGCTGGGCAAAAGAATAGACATATTCTTGAGACCACAAGGGCAATTTTACTCGGAGCTCATGTACCTAAACGACATTAGGCTGTTGCTGTTACCATGCTTGTTTATCTCGTAAACCATATGTCCTCTAAAGTCTTAGATTTTAAGACTCCTCTACAGGCCCTATCCAAATTTACTCCACTACCTACTACCTTGATGCTTTCACCTAAGGTGTTCGGGTGTGTTGCATGTGTTCATCTTCACAAGAATCAAAGAACCGAACTTGATCCTTGTGCACTACGGTGTTTGTTTTTAGAATATGCTTCTCACCAAAAGGGATACTGATGCTTTGATCCTACAACTCAGTGAACCTATATCACTATGGATGTCACTTTTGTGGAATTAGAAAATTTTTATTCACCCAATTCATCACGTCAGGGAGAGACACAAGATGAAGCAATAAATAGGTTGAAATGGGATAGGGCGAACTCCATGAACTCCAGTTCTCATGAAAATGCAACCAACTTGGAGTCACATGGTAATACGAGTAAAATTTCAAGAAATGTAGCTATAGGTACTCCAAGATTGGAGAACACAACAATGGGAATAGAAATAGAGGAACCTAGAAGGGGAATTTAAGCTCCAGAATCAAAAATTGAAGGACCTCACTTTCCCTACTCTTAAGTACCCGAAGACCCATCTCCTGAGAATATTCCTGAGGTAAGTTCTAATATTATAACTCCAAATGATAATAGGGATATCTCTACTGGTTATAACTTACCTTTTAGGCATAATCGAGGTAAACCGCCTGACAAATACTCATCTGAGGTCAAAGAACGAAGATCGAGATACCCAATTGCAAATTACATGTCAACAAAGAACCTATTTGAGCCTTTCAAGACCTTTGTGCATAAAGTCTCCTCCCACCACGTTCCAACTAGCATCAAAGAAGCCTAGCTGACTCAAAGTGGGCTCGGGCAATAGAGGAAGAAATGGAAGCATTGCAAAAGAATAAGACATGGACTTTAGGTCCACCACCAGAAGGAGCAAAAATAGTGGGATGTAAATGGTTATTTTCCATCAAATACAAGGCAGACAGAACTATTGAATGGTATAAAGTGATGTTGGTGGCAAAGGGGTACACGTAAACATATGGAGTAGATTATCAAGAGACATTTTCATCGGTGGCCAAGCTTAATACAGTCAGAGTCTTATTATCTCTTGCAGCAAATTTAGACTAGCCATTACAGCAATTCGATGTAAAAAATCCCTTTCTCAATGGCAATCTAGAGGAAAAAGTCTACATGGAGGTTCCACCGGGCTATATTGCCTTCTTCAAATACACGATTGGTGTGTAAATTATAGAGAGCTCTCTATGGATTGAAACAATCGCCTAGAGCATATTTTAGGAGATTTAGCTTGGCGATGAAGAAGTATGGCTTCCAACAGAGTAATTCAGACCACACTCTCTTTCTAAAACATCGAATGGGCAAGATAACAACTTTGATAGTTCATGTTGATAATATGATAATTACAAGGGATGATACAGAAGAAATATCTCAACTTCAAAAGCGATTAGCAACTGAATTCGAGATGAAGAACTTGGGAGGACTAAAATATTTCCTGGGAATAGAGGTAGCCAGGTCTAAACGTGGCATATTCCTCTCACAAAGGAAATATATTCTAGATTTACTATCTGAAGTAGGAATCTAGAATGTAAGCCTGCAGACACTCCAATGATGCAAAATCACAAACTGGGTTAATATCACCAAATACCAACGGATAAGGGGAGATATCAAAGAATAGTAGGCAAGCTAATTTATCTTTCTTATACTCGACCTGACATTGCTTATGTTGTAAGCGTAGTAAGTCAATTTATGCACTGCCCAAGCAAGGATCATATGAATGCTGTAATTCACATATTACGATACTTGAAAGGTTCCCTTGGAAAGGGGATCATGTTTTCAAAAAACCATCACTTGAGGATTGACGGCTATACGGATGTAGATTGGGCAGGAAATCTCTCAGATAGGAAGTCTACTTTGGGGTATTTCACATTTGTTGGTGGAAATCTAGTTGCATGGAGGAGAAAAAAATAAAAAGTGGTAGCACTCTCAAGTGCAGAGGTGGAGTTTCGTGGAATGGCCAAAGGACTATGTGAGCTATTTTGGCTCAAACAATTACTAAGGGAGATTGGTTTTGCTCCTACTTCAGAGATGAATCTTTTTTGTGATAATAAAGCTGACATTGACATATCTCATAACCCAGTTCAACACGATAGAACTAAGCATGCGGAAGTGGGGACACACTTTATTAAAGAGAACCTGGAAGCCAGGATCATCAAATTTCCATTTGTAAAGTCTGAAGACCAGCTAGCAGACATCCTTACCAAAGCTATCTAGAAAAACGATTTTCACAACTCACTTGACAAGTTGAGCATTAGAGATCTCTATGCATCAACTTGAGGGGGAGTGTTGGAGTGAGTTGTCAATTAGAGAGAAATCAAGGGAGATTGGAGGCCATTTAGCCATAAAATTTTTATAGCCGAGAATAGATTCAACATTTTGCCTATATATTTTTGTATTGAATCATTGTACACCAGAACATTAAGAAATAATTCAGAACACAATTTTTGATAGTGCAAACCCTTCCATTTCCATATTTCCATTCGAAGTAGATCCATGAATCCATGGGAGGTGCGAATCCGTGGTGGTGAAGCGTGTGTGAAGTCAGGGATGAGAAGCAGAAGCAGCAGTTGTGCAGTGCTGCAAAGTGGAAAGTTCAAATCTGTGGCGTGGATTTCTCGACTTTGTACTTGTGTGTTTTTCTTCTACTTTGACGAGTTGTTTTCTTCTCAAAGGTACCTTTGTTAATTTGTGTATATAAAGAATTAATTCTACAGCAACCAGCCCTTCTACATTCTACCATTTGTGCGTATATGTCTTCCCTTTAATTCCAGCCTCTGCCTTTTTCTGTTGTGTAAATAAAACGAACTTAGCTCTCCTTTTTTGCTGTGTTCCAGTCGTCTTTTCTATCGTTCTCTCCCTTTTTCTTCATTGTTGGCGTGTATATATTTTTTCCACCAAGGCAGCCGCCTTTTTGTATATCTCACCCATTAGTTGGCTGCCAATGTGTGTGTGTATAATAGATTTCCTCAAAGTTGGCTGGCAATGTTTGACTCCTCTCCCTTTTTGTTTCCACCGGCCACAAAATTTTTGGTTTTTTTGTGTATATATCTTGCAAATTCAGCCCACGACTCCCTTTTATGAAATTTGTCCATGTGTGTGTGTATATATACACACACAAGAATGATCTCCTAAGCAATGGTGACATGGCACACCATTTAATTGGTGAATTATTAAATACATGAGACCTATTATTAATTTATTCACCAATTAAATGGTATGCATTGCCATCGATGCTTAACATAACCTAAGCATCGTGTTTAGGAGATCATTTTCGTGTGTGTGTGTGTATATATATATATATATATATATATAATCAATGAGAAATAATTTATTTTTTTTGTAAGAAAGATTGAAACACATCAAACATATTTTTTCTTCCCAAATGAGATCGTAAGATCTTGATTGAGGAGGAAAATTGATTGTCAATGAGAGCAAAAAAACCTTAAAAGACCTCTGATGTCACTCTTTGCACAAAGAATCTAGACCCATGTAAAGCGACAATAGTCATCAACAAAAGTAAAAAAGTATTTATAATAAGTACGAGATATCACCATTGCAAGACCCATACGTCACTACAAAAATATTGAAAATATGCAAAACGGTGAACTATGAGAAGGGAATGATTAAACTTTACTCTTAGCAAGTTTACATGAAGCACAATCAAAAGCAAAAGATGAAATGGAAGCATAATTCTTATTACAAAGCAAATCAGAGTTTAATAAATGTTATAACATACTAGAATTGAGATGTCCCAATTTCTTATACCAATCAAAAGTACCAAAAGCAACAAAATTACAAACAATAGGAAAAGATGAAATAGGCTTGGTCAAATAAGAAATAGACATCCCTCTTTAGGCCTCTTCATGATCGTCTTCTCAAACACTTGATCCTGCACAAAACAACTAGAAGAAGAAAGAGAAAAAGACAAGGTGCAATTGTTTTCAACAAGTTGACCAACAGGTATAAGATTAGTTGATAAGATAGGAAAGACAATAACATTAGATATATTTGGTAATACATCATCTGCGGCTGAGATAGTTAAAGTGTTTCCATTTATTGTGTGTATATGGAGAGGTTGAATATACAGTCTAATGTTACAAAGTAAAAGAGGATCATGAGTCATATGACTAGAAACACATGAGTCTAATAACCTAGAAGAATGAGCAATTGATGTATTACCAGAGACCAATGTTCTAAAAAGCGTAATGCTCGACGATGCATAGAGGCTAAGCTTCAATTGATTCGCGCATAGTGAGGTTTAGGCACACAAGAAAAAAAATATTTTAAATTTTTAATCAATTTAAAATTTATTACTAATACATACAAATCATAGTGTCAAATACAGTTTTAAAAGCTTAATAAAATAAATATATTTTTGAACAATAAACAAGATATATTATAATAATGCTAACTAAAATATATGAAGAGTTTAATTTTTACTAATTAGTAAAAGATTCAAAATGATTAATTAACTTAATAAAACATAAATTACTATTTACAATAGTACAATACACTACAAGTAAACCAAAGGTACAATGTACTGTAGCCAACCAAAGGTACAATAAATTACAACCAAACCAAAAAGATTCTTATCCGACATCGAAAGTTTGCAACAAAATCCTTTGCATTACCCTCTGTAAATTAGTGGACCAATAAGCAGGTAAGCAAATTTTTGGACATTTTAATCTATTGGCCTAAAAGTTGAAAAATTTATAATTATTACTTTTGGGTCTCCAATCAAATTGACCTCAAACTTGAAAACTTTATGTAGTAAAAAATAAAAATTAAAAGCATTAATAATGAGCACCAAAGTGCGCCTATACGAGCCTAGGTACGCCTTAAAGTGGTCAAAGACTTCTTTTGACAACTAAACTATCGCAAAGGTCTAAAATGCCATTCCAGACACTTTGTTGGCACCTAGGCATCGCCAAGGCTTGCCATTTAGAACATTGCTAGAGACAGAGATATGTTGGAACCTCACAAATGCCGAAAAAAATCTCTTCCAACCATCTGCTAAGACCAAAATGACATACGAAAAACATGAAATGAAACCTCAGACAAAGTTGGAAGTCAGACCAGAAACCACGGATAAAGCTAACTATTATGAATTATCTAAAATGCTTCCAGACACTTTGTTGGCACCTAGGCATCGCCAAGGCTTGCCATTTAGAACATTGCTAGAGACAGAGATATGTTGGAACCTCACAAATGCCGAAAAAAATCTCTTCCAACCATCTGCTAAGACCAAAATGACATACGAAAAACATGAAATGAAACCTCAGACAAAGTTGGAAGTCAGACCAGAAACCACGGATAAAGCTAACTATTATGAATTGCGAAATGGAATCTTAGATCAGAGGATTGACCATAGACGTCGACTGCTATGAACCAACAATCGACCATAAAAGGCGCCAAAAATACGAGTAGCAACTACCAATATCGTCGATTACATGAAATAGGGAACTAAATGCTTCCGCTAGATGAGAATCTTAGCCAAAGCAGTAATTTCACTCTCTAGAAAGTCATTTTAGGTTTCTGATACCATGCCAAATTTTGTAAAATAAATTTCTCGTGTGTATTCTCCTTAATTTATAGAATATTACAAAGCTATATAAGGAAACTAGCTATACAAGAAATTAGTACACTAATTAGCTATAAATAATTTACCATTTATTTACTACAAAAAAAGGCAACATTCATCAATTAAATGTTGCTAAAAGGGTCTATTGTCACATTATAAGAAGTGAATGTTGCCATTGATGTTAATAATTGACATTTGGCAACATTTTTTAAGTGAACGTTGCCAATGTCGCCTCTTGCAACTTTTATTTAGTGTTGCGAAACTTTTCATTTTTGCAACATTTGATAAAAGTTGTGAAAGTCCATTTTTCGCAATGTTTTTTCATTTTTGGGTTAAGAAGGCGAGTTGGGTGGGATCATGGGTTGGGGCAATTTTTTTAATTGTAGGCCTTTTTTCAATTGGGCATTCTTCAAAAAAAACATTAGGCCCATTACACGTGTGACATCTCAATTGTTTTGAAATAAATAAATAAAAAAAAGAATAATTTTAGGCTAATATTTTATTTAGGATGGGCCTCTTTTTGTTTAAAAATATTAGGCTGAATAGGAAAAATCAAATTATCCAATCCAAGAAACTCCAAACTCCATTCATTTTTTGATAATATAGTGCAAACCTTTCCATTTTCGTATTTTCCCAAGCCTAAATCCAATCCAGGAAACTAGCAGCAAAGACGCAAAGTGCATGTTGGAGTGAGTTGTCAATTAGAGAGAAATCAAGGGAGATTGGAGGCCATTTAGCCATAAAATCTGTACAATCGAGAATAGATTCAACATTTTGCCTATATATTTTTGTATTGAATCATTGTAAATTAGTACATTAAGAAATAATACAGAACACAATTTATGACATGGTATCAGATCTAAAATAACGCCTTTCTTCTTTATGCCAAATTTCATCCTCGGTAACCCGAATTTTTACAATTCAATATCTTGTATTTCATAGATTCCAAATCACTGAGTTAATAGAAAATTCACTGTGCCAATTCTAATTCTTGTGGACCGTCGAGCACTTGGTTATTCCTGCATAACCGAAGCTTGCAAGTATCAAAATTCTCAACAAGAAATACAAAACTATGAGGGAAAGAAGAGATCAAAGCAATCAATCTTCTGGAACGGGTTGGATCCTTGCAACAAACAAGATCAAAGAAAATTCTAATGACCCTTTTTTGTCCAGATTTCGGCATCTTCTGGTTGTGAGTATTCCAGTTTTTCCTTTTATTTTTTTTGGTGGCTCAACTGCAAGTATCGTAACTATATTTGAGATTTGAAGCTATTTGGACTTGATATTTGGGCTAGTAATATGGCTAGTAATCTTCTTTTGGATTGAAGCTATTTGGACTTGATATTTGGTCTTACTACTCTGCTTTCTCCTTTTAACAGTTTAGTAAGTTGGGTTCAAATTACTTTGGCTACCATTTATTATTCTAGGCTATTGTTTGGTCTGTTGCTTGTTGTTATTGGACTATTGTTATTGCCCACAACAGATGTACCTTTGCAAGAAATGGCTACCCTTCTTAGTAATTTTGGTATTGCCCTCCACAGTACCCAGCAAGATGTTGAGAGTGGTGCGTGGTTACTTAACTCTGGTGCCACCAACCATATGACTTTTACTACCACAGACTTCACTCAAACGTCTTTACCACGACGCTCCAACATTGTCAATACCAATTGCGTGACATCTCTAGTTACAAGAGCCGGCACAGTAAAATTATCTCCTTCTCTTCAACTGCATAATACTCTACTCATGCCTTCTCTTTTGTATAAGCTACTATCTGTAAGCCAGATTACCATTGATCTAAATTTTACAGTACTATTTTATTCGAATTTTTGTCTTATACAGGATATTCTCACCAAGGAGATCATTGGGCGCGGTACTAAGAGGGGAGGACTCTACCATATGGAGGACTTCAGCATAGGTCGAGCACATTTCACACATCTTTTCACTAGTAATAAAGAGCAGCAAATTTTGCTTTGGCGTTGTTGATTGGGTCACCCATCATTTACCTACACGAGACACTTACTTCTTAAGTTATTCTCCAATCTTCAAATGGTTGACTTTAAATGTGAGTCTTGTATTCTAGCTAAAAGTCATCAAGCTTTCTATCCGCTGAGTTTGAATAAGAGTGAAGTTCCTTTTGCTCTGGTACACTATAATTCGTGGGGTCCTTCCCCAGTTTCTAATGTGTCTGGAATTCGCTGGTTTGTGACTTTTGTGGATGATTGTACTCGTATGACATGGTTATATTTGCTCAAAACTAAAGATGAATTGCGGCAAGTATTCCAATCCTTTCATGTTATGATTCAAACTCAATTTTCTAGAAAAATTCAGATTCTAAGATCCGATAATAGTGGGGAATATGTTAACCACAAATTACAAGCATACTTCCAACAATGTGGCATTATCCATGAGACTTCTTATCCATAAACTCCTTAGAAAAATGGAGTTGCTGGGCAAAAGAATAGACATATTCTTGAGACCACAAGGGCAATTTTACTCGGAGCTCATGTACCTAAACGACATTAGGCTGTTGCTGTTACCATGCTTGTTTATCTCGTAAACCATATGTCCTCTAAAGTCTTAGATTTTAAGACTCCTCTACAGGCCCTATCCAAATTTACTCCACTACCTACTACCTTGATGCTTTCACCTAAGGTGTTCGGGTGTGTTGCATGTGTTCATCTTCACAAGAATCAAAGAACCGAACTTGATCCTTGTGCACTACGGTGTTTGTTTTTAGAATATGCTTCTCACCAAAAGGGATACTGATGCTTTGATCCTACAACTCAGTGAACCTATATCACTATGGATGTCACTTTTGTGGAATTAGAAAATTTTTATTCACCCAATTCATCACGTCAGGGAGAGACACAAGATGAAGCAATAAATAGGTTGAAATGGGATAGGGCGAACTCCATGAACTCCAGTTCTCATGAAAATGCAACCAACTTGGAGTCACATGGTAATACGAGTAAAATTTCAAGAAATGTAGCTATAGGTACTCCAAGATTGGAGAACACAACAATGGGAATAGAAATAGAGGAACCTAGAAGGGGAATTTAAGCTCCAGAATCAAAAATTGAAGGACCTCACTTTCCCTACTCTTAAGTACCCGAAGACCCATCTCCTGAGAATATTCCTGAGGTAAGTTCTAATATTATAACTCCAAATGATAATAGGGATATCTCTACTGGTTATAACTTACCTTTTAGGCATAATCGAGGTAAACCGCCTGACAAATACTCATCTGAGGTCAAAGAACGAAGATCGAGATACCCAATTGCAAATTACATGTCAACAAAGAACCTATTTGAGCCTTTCAAGACCTTTGTGCATAAAGTCTCCTCCCACCACGTTCCAACTAGCATCAAAGAAGCCTAGCTGACTCAAAGTGGGCTCGGGCAATAGAGGAAGAAATGGAAGCATTGCAAAAGAATAAGACATGGACTTTAGGTCCACCACCAGAAGGAGCAAAAATAGTGGGATGTAAATGGTTATTTTCCATCAAATACAAGGCAGACAGAACTATTGAATGGTATAAAGTGATGTTGGTGGCAAAGGGGTACACGTAAACATATGGAGTAGATTATCAAGAGACATTTTCATCGGTGGCCAAGCTTAATACAGTCAGAGTCTTATTATCTCTTGCAGCAAATTTAGACTAGCCATTACAGCAATTCGATGTAAAAAATCCCTTTCTCAATGGCAATCTAGAGGAAAAAGTCTACATGGAGGTTCCACCGGGCTATATTGCCTTCTTCAAATACACGATTGGTGTGTAAATTATAGAGAGCTCTCTATGGATTGAAACAATCGCCTAGAGCATATTTTAGGAGATTTAGCTTGGCGATGAAGAAGTATGGCTTCCAACAGAGTAATTCAGACCACACTCTCTTTCTAAAACATCGAATGGGCAAGATAACAACTTTGATAGTTCATGTTGATAATATGATAATTACAAGGGATGATACAGAAGAAATATCTCAACTTCAAAAGCGATTAGCAACTGAATTCGAGATGAAGAACTTGGGAGGACTAAAATATTTCCTGGGAATAGAGGTAGCCAGGTCTAAACGTGGCATATTCCTCTCACAAAGGAAATATATTCTAGATTTACTATCTGAAGTAGGAATCTAGAATGTAAGCCTGCAGACACTCCAATGATGCAAAATCACAAACTGGGTTAATATCACCAAATACCAACGGATAAGGGGAGATATCAAAGAATAGTAGGCAAGCTAATTTATCTTTCTTATACTCGACCTGACATTGCTTATGTTGTAAGCGTAGTAAGTCAATTTATGCACTGCCCAAGCAAGGATCATATGAATGCTGTAATTCACATATTACGATACTTGAAAGGTTCCCTTGGAAAGGGGATCATGTTTTCAAAAAACCATCACTTGAGGATTGACGGCTATACGGATGTAGATTGGGCAGGAAATCTCTCAGATAGGAAGTCTACTTTGGGGTATTTCACATTTGTTGGTGGAAATCTAGTTGCATGGAGGAGAAAAAAATAAAAAGTGGTAGCACTCTCAAGTGCAGAGGTGGAGTTTCGTGGAATGGCCAAAGGACTATGTGAGCTATTTTGGCTCAAACAATTACTAAGGGAGATTGGTTTTGCTCCTACTTCAGAGATGAATCTTTTTTGTGATAATAAAGCTGACATTGACATATCTCATAACCCAGTTCAACACGATAGAACTAAGCATGCGGAAGTGGGGACACACTTTATTAAAGAGAACCTGGAAGCCAGGATCATCAAATTTCCATTTGTAAAGTCTGAAGACCAGCTAGCAGACATCCTTACCAAAGCTATCTAGAAAAACGATTTTCACAACTCACTTGACAAGTTGAGCATTAGAGATCTCTATGCATCAACTTGAGGGGGAGTGTTGGAGTGAGTTGTCAATTAGAGAGAAATCAAGGGAGATTGGAGGCCATTTAGCCATAAAATTTTTATAGCCGAGAATAGATTCAACATTTTGCCTATATATTTTTGTATTGAATCATTGTACACCAGAACATTAAGAAATAATTCAGAACACAATTTTTGATAGTGCAAACCCTTCCATTTCCATATTTCCATTCGAAGTAGATCCATGAATCCATGGGAGGTGCGAATCCGTGGTGGTGAAGCGTGTGTGAAGTCAGGGATGAGAAGCAGAAGCAGCAGTTGTGCAGTGCTGCAAAGTGGAAAGTTCAAATCTGTGGCGTGGATTTCTCGACTTTGTACTTGTGTGTTTTTCTTCTACTTTGACGAGTTGTTTTCTTCTCAAAGGTACCTTTGTTAATTTGTGTATATAAAGAATTAATTCTACAGCAACCAGCCCTTCTACATTCTACCATTTGTGCGTATATGTCTTCCCTTTAATTCCAGCCTCTGCCTTTTTCTGTTGTGTAAATAAAACGAACTTAGCTCTCCTTTTTTGCTGTGTTCCAGTCGTCTTTTCTATCGTTCTCTCCCTTTTTCTTCATTGTTGGCGTGTATATATTTTTTCCACCAAGGCAGCCGCCTTTTTGTATATCTCACCCATTAGTTGGCTGCCAATGTGTGTGTGTATAATAGATTTCCTCAAAGTTGGCTGGCAATGTTTGACTCCTCTCCCTTTTTGTTTCCACCGGCCACAAAATTTTTGGTTTTTTTGTGTATATATCTTGCAAATTCAGCCCACGACTCCCTTTTATGAAATTTGTCCATGTGTGTGTGTATATATACACACACAAGAATGATCTCCTAAGCAATGGTGACATGGCACACCATTTAATTGGTGAATTATTAAATACATGAGACCTATTATTAATTTATTCACCAATTAAATGGTATGCATTGCCATCGATGCTTAACATAACCTAAGCATCGTGTTTAGGAGATCATTTTCGTGTGTGTGTGTGTATATATATATATATATATATATATA
>NC_036243.1:4189275-4225171 GCF_002742605.1 Olea europaea var. sylvestris | reverse complement strand
TTATCAACCTTTTCACTCCATTTTCTTTTGCAAGATCCAAATTCAAATTTTCTAGTGGACATAATTATAAGTAAAGAACAATAGAACTCGATGAGTTCAAGATTACCAAATATCGCCAAGAGAAGGAATTCAACAATCAACCTCCAAGAATAACCAAAAATGGGAAAATGAGATAAGTGATAGAACTAATGAGTTAGTTTAAGATTTAGGCAGAACATGTCATTGCAAGTCTTACAGCTACATCTTTGGACTATTGTGACTTATTTAGGATATTTGACAATTACTGAATCGTAAATTCATTCTCTCTCATTTTTGGCGGAATAGAATTCTTGTGAGTTGTGATGTATTCATAATTCGGAATCATTAGATGATAATAGTGTCTGACAACTATTTAGAAACTCTGCCAGTTTAGTTTCATCTGCATCACGGTGTTCTCTTTCCTTGATTTCAAATATTTGAATAAGTGCCAATAATTACTTAAGTGGAATAATTTTTATTTCTTGAAGATATTTATAAATTTTATCTTTTAGACGTCGAGTTATCAAAGTCTAATTCTAATGTTTATTTATTTTTTATTTATAAATTCAAAAAAAAATCTACTTATTAACCATACATTATCGAAAAATTCATTATTTTAAATCATTTTTTCAAAAAAAAATATTTTATTGAAAGACAAACAGAAGCTTAATGAAAACTACTCTTTTGCTTAAATTAGTGAGGTTGATTAGTTGGGGAATGCTCAATTTGAATAACGTTACCAACCAATGTGGGAGTTGTTCGAATATTATGAGCATAAAGATTCGACTATAGCCTCCATATTTGATGGTGGTTTTATGACTCAAGATTTGCCCTTTAAATCATCCTACTTAGACGTTGGTGCAGGTTCAGAAGGCACAGTAGTTACGTCGGTTTCTATTGCCCATCCAAAGTTTGAGGCCCAAGGCCTTTGCCTTGCTTGCCTAGCCTCAGGGCCGAGCCTGCATCTCTAAGTCATAAGGATTAGTTTTTTTAACAGATGTATGAAAGCTGAAAAGTATAAACATGCATATAAAAGGGAACTTTGTGTATCTTTCTTATTTAGGTTGTGGTGAAGATGCCAAAATTTATTTGGAGACTCCAGGAAGTTTCTAAAATTAGTGTGTATATTTCTATGTGAATACAGATGTTAGAATACGACTTGATATACCACCTTTTTCTGTGAATTCTTCCTATTTTGATTGTGTATATGTTGCATGGAACAAGCGTGACCATGATAAGTCACAGGTTTCAAGTGTGCATGTGTGTGTATTAACAGGTTGAAATATTTCCAAATGTATTAACAGGTTGGCCCCTATTTATGTCTCGTTTCTGCCCTATTTCACTACCTTTGTGCACAGCTTTTCGTCGGGTTTTGGGTACTCCTTTGTGGTCCATTTTAGTGGGCAATTTTTTTACAATTTATGTGGTGTTGCTGTGTGATTTTCAGCTCTTCATCTGAGCCTCGATTAACTTTTGGGTGTAATTGTTTGGAGCTTTTGATAGAAAAGTTGATTTCCAATTTACTGTGATTATTTCCTTTATATATTGCATAGTTAACTTAGTTTGTGTTTATTAATTGTTTGATAAGCATATTTATCACCACAATTGGTATCAGAGCCCCGTTTTATGCTACTGTAGTGGCTGATTTTTTTGATCTCTGTGTTGGAATTAATATGTGGTAAATTGAATGTGAGTTCATGGTGCAATTGAAGTGCGTTTGCTGATTTTGCAATAGGGACTTGAATTCTTAATTAATTTCACAACTCTTATAGCGACTGACCATAGAAGGATCTGCATTGATAAAGCGGCTAAAACTCCTTAAATTTTTACAATAGCAGTTCATTGTATGGGGTGACTAATAGGATTGTAGCCTTGCTTGATATTAGTATTACAGGATTATTTGCCTAAACTGTGATTTTATTATTTTTTGTGGCTTTATTGATGTTTGCGTAATTTCATATAGCTGCTGAACCACTGAAAATCGATGGGCTTTGCATCTTTCTAATTTTATTTTGTTTATTATATCTAGAGAACTGAATAGTTATGGCTACGGAGGCACCAAACCGGGTAGATTAATGGGGTGTTGGATGAATTGGTGCAATGGAATATGAGAATACTAAAAACAACTAAGAAGTGGGAACAGCAGCCATTTTAATGTGTTGTTTAATATTGAATATACAATGCTCATTTCCTTTTGAAAATCTCATTGGTGGTACATGGCTCGTGGTCTTGTAATTATATTTTTGTGGTACATGTTTTAATTTTATTTTGGAAAATAGAATGTGTTGAACATTTTAAAAGTTTATTAAGCGAATTATTAGTTTACTATTCGAATCGTTGGATCAAAGAACAGGATTTTCAGTAGCGTAGTAAGCATATATAAAAAATGCGAATTAATTTTAAAAAATATAGAAATGACCAATGACAACGTTTGCAAAATGTTGTCAAAACCTAAGAATAAGAGAAAGCAACGCTGCAAAAATGTTGAAAAAAGTCAAAGGCAATGCTGAAATAATGTTGCAAAAAAGTAAATGACAACGCTGAAGAAACATTGCAAAAAAAAGTTAAAGATAACACTGAAAAGCATAGCAAAAATGTAAACGGCAATGTTGGAAAGACATTGCAAAAAAAGTTAAAACCAATGCTAAAAAAATGTAGCAAAAAAGTAAACGGCAACGCTGGAAAGACATTGCAAAATAAGTTAAAAGCAATGCTAAAAAAATGTAGCAAAAAAGTAAACGGCAACGCTGGAAAAACATTGCAAAAAAAGTTAAAGGCAATGCTGAAAAAACGTGGCAAAAAGTAAAATGAAACGCTGCAAAAAAGACAACATTGGAAAGACGTTGCAAGAAATTAAAGGCAATGCTGGAAAAACGTTGCAAAAAAATTTACTGCAAAATACGTTGCAAAAACGTCTTTTGCAACGGTTTTTGAACGTTGCAAAAAATGACATTTTGCAACGATGAATAAACGTTGTTGTATCTCTTCCCTCAACGGCAACATCGACCCCCGCAACACATGCTAAAACACTGCAAATGACCTTTCGCAACATTTTTTGACGGCTGCAAAAGCCCTTTTTTGGTGTAGTGATTTTTTAAAATGTTTCATCTAACTACAAAATGCAATCGATACTACACTAGAAAATTGTGGAGACTCAACACCATGTGGCAGATTTTCGAGCTGGATTTTAGTTAAAACAAAGGTATTATGAGATTCAGCGACAAATGAAGGATTATTGATATATTATCTTAATTGAGGTCATTTCAAAATGAAATCACGCTCTTTTCTAGGGACCTTTTGAGATTATGTTTCTTCAAACGAAAGCAAACACCAAGAAATTAATTAACTTTAACATGAAAAGATTCTAAATTTTTCCCGAATTCAAAAATCTCCTATTTTTTAAGCCAGTTCTGACAGATTGGTGAACAAATTAGAGGATAAATTCTCAGTATTTATGCTAACCGAGCTAAGAAACAAGATTGATCTGAACTCGACTTTGAGAATCCTTAGTTGCAATAATAAAAAAGTGAAAAGGGGATGTCAATAGAAAATATCTACACTTGAATAAATTCTAGGAGAGTAAGGTTCTCTTTCTTGTCAACTTGTAAGCTGTACTTAATACTGAGAAAAAGCTGTAAATCTTCTCATAATTGTACCAAACATTTGGAGGTGTTTGTTGGAAATAAAAAAATTATGGGAAGAAAGACTAGAGAGAAAATTCAGAGAATTCTTTTAAAAATATTTGTATTCTATGGCTTGGCTCTATAAAATGTCTCAAGCATAAGGCCTTTTATAGCTACAAAGGATCCCTAATACATTGTATGAACTTAAGAGACTAATTAATTAATGACTTTTTCTACATACTATGAATAATAGGATACAAAGAACCATTTGGATACAAGATTTAAAAAAAACATGAATATTAAATAAACTAATTCATGTATCAAATTTAATTTTTCATCATTCATGAATCAAATTTAATTTCCAACACCCCTTATTAAACTTGATTCCCTCTTGATAACTCCAATTCAAGTACACAATCTTGCAAAATCATCATTCTTCAATGATTTGGTGAAAATGTCTGCTACTTGATCATTGGCCTTCACATAATTAAGCTCAACTTCTTTGTTCTTAAAGCACTTTCTAATGAAGTGAAATCTCGTATCTATAAGCTTGCTTCGATCATGGAATATAAGATTTTTACCCAAAGCAATAGCTGACTTTTTATCAACATAAATTGGTGTAGCTCTCCAATAATTTCCGTAGCCAAATATCATGACAAACACACGATGTAGCGGAAACATATTCAGCTTCACAAGTAGAAAGAGTCACAATGAGCTGCTTCTTTGAACACCAAGTGAAAGCAGTGTTACCCACGAAAAACAAAAAACCAGTGGTGCTTTTTCGATCATTAATATCACTAACCCAATCACTATCACTATAATCATGAAGCTTGAAATTTGTAAAAGAAGAATAAGCTAAGCCATAATCAAGAGTACATTTAATGTAGCGAAGTATCCTTTTAGCAATCTCCAAGTGAGTTAAAGTTGGTGCCTCCATATAACGGCTAACAAGACCAACACCATAAAGAATATTGGGTCTTGTACAAGTCAATTATCTCAAGCTTCCAACAACCTGTCTATAGAGAAATGGATCCATTTTAATGCTATCGTCATATTTTGACATCTTTGTTCCACACCCAATGGGAGTACTCACCGAATTGCAATTTTTCATTTTGAATCTTTCAAGAACTATCTTTGCATAAGCTTCTTGAAAAATAAAAATGTCATCTCCATTTTGTTTTACCTCAATTTCGAGGTAGTATGACATGAGCCCAATGTTAGTCATCTCAAATTCTAGAGCCATCATTTTCTTAAATTCGTTAAACATGTTTTCATTGTTGCCAGTGAAGATCAAGTCATCAACGTACAAGCACACAATCATAAAACCTCCAAATGCATCCTTTTTAACATAAAGAGCATACTCATGTGGACATTTAATGAATCCATGATCTTGAAATTACTTGTCAATCTAGCTATACCATGCTCTAGGCGCTTGCTTCAAGCCATATAGTGCCTTTTTCAACTTCAAAACTTAATCTTCATGTTCTTTGAAAATATAGCCTAATGGTTGTTGAACGTACACTTCTCCTTCAAGGTATCCATTCAAATGACCAAATCTTAAGTGCCAAAGCTAAGAATTGTCTTCAACACAAGCCTTTAGACACCTTGGATGGTTAACATTAACATTGAGCAAAAACATTCTATTCTTCTCCATTGGCACCATTGCAATCACTTTATGAGAAACATCTCTCAAAGTAAAGCAACGATTCTTCAAGTGAATGACATAGTCAATCTCAAGTAATTGTCCTAAACTCAAAATAATAAACTTCAAAGTAGCTACATAATAAACTTGACAAATCAAAAGATGACTTCCATTTTTATCCTTTTTTAGCACAAATAAGAACATCACCTTTGTCTTTTATTGGAGCTTTGGTTTCATCTCTTAAAACAATGTTGCCTTTTACCGACTCATTTATTGTTGAGAATAACTCCTTGTTGCCACTCATGTGATTGGCGGCACCAGTGTCAAGGTACTACGATTGTTTATCCTTTTCTTCTTTGGTTGTCAACAACAACAACAATTCTTCATCTTCCTTTACTTCAACATAATTCACTCTTTCTTCATTATTAGTGGTGTTACTCCTACATTTGGAAGCATAGTGACCATATTTATGACAAGTGTAACATTGAACATTGGACTTGTCATATCTTTTTCCGCCACCTCTCTTGGAGCCATAGTTCCAACGCCCTTGTCTTCTCGATTGATTGCTTGATCTTTCATTATTCAGATTTTGTTTTCCATCATTTCTTTCATTACCAGGACAATAATTTCCTCTGCGACCATGACCTCAACCATGAATTTGACCTTTTCTTTGAGATCATCCTTGCTCTTTCCGTTGACCTCCCAAGAAGACATTCGTCTGGAGAACTTGAGCCACCGGTTCTCCTTTCTTCTTCAATCTTTCTTTATATGCTTGCAAGGACCTCATGAGTTGATCAAGGTTCATGGTATCCAAGTCATTAGACTCTTTAATGGCAATACTAACAAACTCAAGTTTTAAGTTAAGCGATCGAAGAATTTTCTCGATGACACAACTTTCTTCAATATTTTCTCCGTACTGCTTCATATGATTGACAATGGAAGACACTATAGTGAAATAGTTAAAGACAGATTCATACTCTTTCATGTGCAGAGATTTGAATTCCTGACGAATGATTTGAAGGTGAACCTTTGTCACTTTTTCAATTTCCTTGAAATTGAGGAAGCAACTTTCTCGAACATGGCTTCATCTAAGCCCATGTGAATAATAGAGAGGACGTGTTGATCTAACTTGCAGTACCTTTGCAAGTCATTCCTTTGAACTTGACTTAAAGCTCCTTCATTCTCTGGCTCATCATAGCCTTTCTTTACAACTTCCCAAGCCTCTTGTGAGTCAAGCAACACCTTCATGCATATGCTCCAATGTCCATAATTTTCCTTTGTTAGTTTGGGAACAACAAAAGTAAATGAACCATTCATCTTTGAATGGCTCTGATACCACTTTGTTGGAAATAAAAATTATGGGAAAAAAGACTAGAGAGAAAATTCAGAGAATTTTCTTAAAAACATTTGTATTCTATGATTTGGCTCTATAAAATGTCTCAAGCACAAGTCATTTTATAGGTACAAAGGATCCCAAATATATTGTATGAACTTAAGAGACTCATTAATGACTTTTCCTACGTACTATGAATAATAGGATACAAAGAACCATTTGGATATATGATTTAAATAAATACATGAATATTAAATAAACTAATTCATGTATCAAATTTAATTTTTCATCATTCATGAATCATGTTTAATTTCCAACAGCGTTAAGGTTTGGAAGAACTGCCAATACTCGACTCTGACTAGGCTATGTCAAGTGTGAAGAAGAAAAAATAATTTAAAAAGATACTTTTTATGAAGGGAATTACATATGCAAAACAACACATTGCCTTGCTGCAAGTTCTAGCTTTGCCTCAGCTCGAGTCAACAGTGTCACTGGAATTCTTCTTTCAGCTCTAACTAATATTGAAACTTTTACAGCATCTCTTACTAAGATTGGAACTTTTGGTGCTGCTCGTAACACTAGAACTAGCTAAAGAAAAATATCATATCGGACCACGGTGAACTATCATTTAAGTGCACTTCTCTTCATATTTTTTTTCATTGTGGTCAGAATGGTTATATTAAATCTTAATTGTAGAATTTTTTAAAATGGCTCTAAATTATAGTCGAAACAGATTTGTGCATATGCCTGAGAGTTACAACCATATATGGTAAGCCTTCCATTGTTTATATAAATGTTAGAACATTCACCACAGAAAAATGTAAAGGGAATTTTGAGTGTGTAGGGGAATATAGAATTTTTTGTTGGGAATTTACTTAAACATATGCAACGAAAATAAAAACAATTTCAATTCTCACCAGGATTCATCTTTGTATTTAGATAGGAATTGTGATAAAAGTTATACCTTTTCTTGGATCCACAAACTCTTTTACTTAATCTCTGTTCCAGCAACTTGGATTTGTCTTCATAGCTGTTCAATTGTCCAGCCTCCAATGAATTCCAGAGAACAGATTGCAGCCACCAACGTTTTCTCCTCTTGTGCTAGCAAGAATTATGAGATTCTCTATAGATTGAAAACCTTAGTCATGTATTTATATAAGCCCAAACGGGCTACGCCTAACTCGGCCCAAGATTTAATTAATCCATTTAATCAAATCCGGTCCGTGAATTGATCAATCCAATTAATTAATTTGGGCCTATAAATAACCAACCCAATTAATTAATTTATCCAACGATTGTTAAATTAATTAGATGACAAATTGCAATCTTCCAATTCTCTTTTGTGTGCGACCCATTAGGTTCCCGATCCGATACCTAACGACGTGAAATATTATTTTGATCTAATCAAAATTGATAAATTAAAACACTCTTTTAATTTATCACAAATTCATACTCGCTGTCCCAGATCGACATCTAGCAATGTATAAGGACAACATATGTGACGGAAAATGTCACGTTGTATGATAAAACCAAACTTGTTCGTTTACCATAAAACTATATTCCCTTCATCAATATGATCCGATCAATTACGAGATATGAAAGTGTGTCAATCTCAATTATCGATCATATCTTTCATTCTATTATTAAGTTAATATGAGTCAAAAACTCATTTTTGACTTATGAGTAAACCTTGGCCAAGGATTTCGTTATCGAATTAATTGAACGAAATGCAGATCACAATCTCTTACTATCTAAGAATGATGACTCCTCTATTAGTCATTCACAACCTTCATATGGTTTTTGACATACCTAAATGATGCCGTATTAGCCGCCCTTGGCAGAGCAATATCCAACATCGGCAAAGCATGACTGTCTTCATACAATGCACTATGACGACCTCAAGTTAAAAGACCAATTCTTCTACCAAACGTTAGAGATTAATCACTGACACTCAGATAGTTATCCATGTAGAATCTCTTAGCGGGTCTCCAATGTTTCGTTCTATAACAAAACATCCACGCGTTCATTTAAGTATCACCACACTTTAGCTTGTGAGATCAACTGCTTACTTCACAAATAAAACATGTCACATGTGATGGTCTATCCATAATAACGATATCCATATCTCGTTATTACTTACGACCATGGATTATTCAAGATCCAATCATATGTAATTTGCACCTCACAATCACAACTCTTTGTGATTAACAAATAACTTAAACTTGAATCTTCGGACTCTATTATTTAATATTATATATTAGAATATTAATTTAAATAAATAATAGATTTTACCAAAATAAATGCATTAAACATATTAAAAGTATTTAAAACCTAAATCGATTGGATCTAGGGCATAACACTTACAAACTCCCATTTGCACTAGATCCAATCACTCATGTATCTAATACCATAAGCGTCCACATGACGATCATGCTTCTGTTGTGACAATGGCTTTGTTAATGGATCTGCAATATTGTCATCTGTGAAAACTCGCTCTATCTTTACGTCATTTCTTTGTATAATCTCCCTGATGAGATGATATCGCCTTAGCACATGTTTGGATCGTTGATGAGACCTCGGTTCCTTTGCTTGTGTGATGGCTCCATTGTTATCACAATACGAAGGTATAGAATCAACAATGCTAGTAACGACTCCTAATTCGTTAATGAACTTCTTGATACAGACAGCTTCCTCGTTGCTTCAAAAGCTGCAATGTACTCAACTTCTGTTGTTGAATAAGCGGTTGTCTCCTAGTTGGAACTTTTCCAACTAATCGCTCCATTGTTGAGAGCAAACATATATCTAGATTGAGACTTGCTATCATCCTTATCAGATTGAAAGCTAGCATCAGTATATCGATGAACCTTTAGTTTATTTCCTCCATAGATCAATAACATATCTTTAGTCCTTCTCAAGTACTTAAGGATGTTCTTAACCGCTATCCAGTATTTCTCACCAGGGTTTGCTTGAAACCTGCTCATAACACTTAACGCATATGAAACATCTGGTCTCGTACACAGCATTGCATATATGATAGATCCTATTGCTAAAGCATAAGGAATCTTATCCATGCGATTTCTTTCATCATGTGTTTTAGGACACATCTTTTAAGGTAAATCCCATGTGACATAGGACACAAACGTCTCTTGGACTCTTCCATGTTAAATCTTCTCAAGATTTTGTCTATGTACGAAGATTGGGATAAGCCAAGATATCTTTTAGATCTATCTCTATAGATCTTGATTCCCAAGACATACGCTGCTTCTCCCATATTTTTCATAGAAAAATTCTTTGACAACCATAATTTTACCGATTGAAGCATTGGGATGTCATTTCCCATTAATAATGTCATCGGCATATAATATTATGTAATACCTTAATTTTTAAAAAAAAAGTCAAAGATGTCAAAAAAAACTAAAAACAATAAAAATTAAATTGACAGGCGGTGGAATGGATAAACACTTACCAACATTTACAAAATTCATTTCATTATTCCATGTTTCCAAACCAAAATACACACTAACACACACAAGAGAAGCCGAGGTGGAAAAGAAAGAGAAAAGAGGAAAGAAAAAAAAAAGGAAAGGAAGAAAAAAAAAAAGGAAAGTTCACCAATATTGTTAGAAAATAAGTGCTTCCTACTAGTAAACTTGAATTCTTCAATTTAACGGTAAGTAAAAAGTTACTTATTGAATAATTATGTTTAATTTTATAGTTGTTAGATTGTTAGATTAAATTCAATTTTATTAAAGGGGTTAAGTATAATAAGCTATAAAATTGAGTAAAACGAAAGAAAAACTAGTTTTAGTGATTAAAGAGACTTTAGAAATCGCCTAAACGTAAAATAATTACATTTGGATATCGCCTATTTAATTATTGAAATTACCTAAAATAGTTAATTGTTGATTTAGAAATTATATTATATTTCAGGCGACGATACGAACATCGGGGCAGTTTACCGACCGAGTTGATTTTGGCGTATATAGTTATGTGAGTGGAAAAATATAAATATTTTTAAAATATTTATAAATTAAGTATATTATCAAAGTATGGGTAATTATGTGCTCGATTATATGATTGTTATGGAAATCTCTTTTATTATGATATTTATGGAATTTCAAAGATTATTTGTCGTACATTTATGATTTGGAATGTGAAACATGTGATATTGAGATCGGCCAGAAAAGTACCCATGATTATATACTTTTTCTAGTTCACAAAGGGACCTTGGCCATGTTCTATCTTACACGGAGGGGTCTTGACCATGTACATATAGTTCACAGAGGGGCCTTGGCCACGTTCTAGAATTGATTATGAGAAGTCTTTGAGATCGATTTTCGTTCACGGAGGGGGCCAAAGGCCCGTGGCTAAAATTCTTAACCCGAGGGGCGGATTACATATTTTAGTCAGAGGGTACATTTTTGATGGATCACATGTGATGTGATGAGATGGTGGTATAGATATCAGCTAATGACTATATCATGATTATGAGATTATATTTACAGTGTTATAAGAATGTATTACTTTTTGTCTATAATTGTATGATACTATAATGTGAAGTATTTAATGATATGAACTTGACGTTCGTTAAAAATGTTTAAAGGAGAAAGTATGATTATTTTTTAGCTCTTCCACTTATTGAGCTATCAACTCATATTTTTCTAAAATTATTTTTACAGGTAATATTGGTCCTTGATAGCTTGAGGATCCTGGTGATTTTAGAGTTGAGTCACACGACATGTTGAAGAATATGAGTCAATTTTATTAAACCACGAAGTAAAGTTTTGGCCCCATTACACTATGTTTTTATAAACATTTGATTTTGACGCACCTTTTTGAAGTAACTCATAGTCAGCCTTGGTGATAGATCTGACATCTAGTTAGCATCTATCATTGGTGCACTTCACGTTTCGGGTCCACAAGAGTAATTCGGGATGAGTCGTCTCAAAGTGGTATCAGAGCATGGTTTATAAAGTTTTGAAAGTCTTCATAGTTCAAACATTGGCATATCATGCATTATTTAGTTTGTATGGTCACATGTCGTGGTGACGAAAATTACCAATTCTCAAGCTCGAATGTATGGAACCGAAAATGATTGAAAAGTATCTTTATCAGATCCAAAGATGACTAGTATGTAAGTATGATATTTGCAATGATCCGATGGTTGGAAATGTTATTAGTTGTTGGGTTGGAATTATGGTGTATGTAACATATTGAGAGTTGAATAAATCATGATATATAGGAAAAATTTTAGTTATAGCTTGCACGATAAATACAAGGAAATGATATGATGTGTGATTGGTGACGATCAGTGAGGAATTTTAATTATTTTTGAAACCAAACGGTCGTTAGTGTTATCAAAATTTTGTGGTGATTTGTGGCAACTTATATGGGATGATAATAGAAATCATAATGATGTATATTTATACTATATGATAAGAAATTGTGGAAGACAAAACGATGATTTGTGGATTGATAGACAACAATACGTTATCGTGTATTTTAGGCATCGAGGAAATTAATGGTAATTCAAATTATTTCGATTATTTATGAGTTATTTGATTATAAGGAATGTGAGAATAAGAGGGATGAACTTTATAATGATTACTGATTATGGGGTTATTGGTTGCTTAAGAAATATAATTAAATGGATATATGCATTCAGGTACATTTATGTGAATTGAGAAATAAAAAGGAGTAGAGAATGGTAGAGTTGGAATTTATTGAGGTTGGAAAATTAACATGTGCAATCTTGGTGGTACATTGATGTGTAGAAGGTTATTATTTTGTGATCTTAAGAAAAATTGATATAATTAAATGTTTTAGGTCATACGATATGACGATAAATGTCAAGGTTACAAGATCATAACATGATATGGTGAATAGTATGAAAATGAATGTAATGGTTGTCTTATAGCAAAGTAATGTGATGATTTATATGGGTTATTAAGTTAATTAATTTTGTTAAGGCCATTTGTTGATTATTGTATTATATTCCATACAATTTGGAAGCGTTGAGTTAAATTTTGAAGTTAAGATGAATTTATTGAAATTTTAGTGATGTAATTTTTGGGCTATTTTCAATTGTATGGATCATGAACAAAGTATTCCATTTTATCAAAATATATTTGTTAAGGAATAGAAGTAGGACATGACGGATTTGGATATATCTAAAGTTTAAGATGGTCATCAAATAGATTTTACTCATTGTGAAATAGTATTTTTAGGTTACATTATCTTAATTGAAGGTCTTTATGCGATATACAAAAAGGATTTTGCATGGATGATAGATCATCGACCTAATTATGGAATAAGAGTATATATTTTCATACATTAAATGTTATTATTAACCCTTCATAGAAACAAAGAACAAAAATTGTATGTGTATAGAAATGTCAAAAGTTTTGCTATCAGGAAATATTGAGAAAATACTTGCTCTTATATCTAAAGATGATAAGTGATTGATTCATGATAATGATTTATCTTATGGATTAGAAAATGTTCTCTAAGTGAAATGATAAAATATGAATTATGTTGTAGATTGATAAAAAGAAATGATTAAATCATGATATATGGTTGGTTATATTAGGATTGACATTTAGGAATTGTGGCGTTATCACAAGGTGAGAAGATCAATACTTACTGAACACATGAGGTTAAGTTATATTTGTATTCAAAAAAGAGTTAAACTTGAAGTTGTGGTTATATTATCATTAGGTGATAAAATGAAACGTTAAGCATATCATATATTGATCCTTAGGATGATTTTTAAGGTATCAGTTCAACATGTATTCCATATGTTTGTGGCTTATTAAATAAGTATCAGATTTAACTTACGTTATAAGATTATCAGTAGAATTGAAAGAAAATCTTATATATGAAGAAGAATCGATTTAGACATTTGACAGAAAGGAACATGTCTTACGTAGTAAGACTATTACTTTGGTTCAAGTATTAAGGAGGAATCATGCTATAGAAGAAGCGACATGGAAAAGTGAAAAGCAGATGCGTTCTTAGTATCCATGACTTTTCCGTACTTAGTCAATTGAATTTCGAGGACGAAATTCTTTTAAGGAGGTGAGTTTTGTAATACCTTAATTTAAAAAAAAACAATAAAAATTAAATTAACAGGCTGTGGAATGGATATACACTTGCCAACATTTACCAAATTCATTTCATTATTCCATGTTTCCAAACCAAAACACACACTAACACACACAAGAGAAGCCGAGGCGGAAAAGAGGAAAGAAAAAAAAAGGAAAGGAAAGGAAGAAAAAAAAGGAAAGTTCGCCTATGTTGTTAGAAAATAAGTGCTCCCTACTAGTAAACTTGAATTCTTCAATTTAAAGGTGAGTAAAAAGTTACTTATTGAATAGTTATGTTTGATTTTATAGTTGTTAGATTGTTAGAATAAATTCAATTTTATTGAAAGGGTTAAATATAATAAGCTATGAAATTGAGTAAAATGAAAGAAAAACTAGTTTTAGAGATTAAAGAGACTTTAGAAATCGCCTAAACGTGAAATAATTACGTTTAGGTATCGCCTATTTAATTATTGAAATTACCTAAAATAGTTAATTGTTGATTTAAAAATTATATTATATTCCAGGTGACAATACGGACATCGGGACAGTTTACCAACTGAGTTGATTTTGGCATATATAGTTCTGTGAGTGAAAAAATATAAATATTTTTAAAGTATTTATAAATTAAGTATATTATCAAAGTATGTGCAATTATGTGTTCGATTATATGATTGTTATGGAAATCTATTTTATTATGATACATATGGAATTTCAAAGATTTTTTATCGCACACTTATGATTTGGAATGTGAAACATGTGATATTGAGATCGGCCAGAAAAATACCCATGATTATATACTTCTTCTAGTTCACAGAGGGGCATTGGCCGTGTTCTATCCTACACGAAGGGGTCTTGACCGGATATTGGTCTTGATCGTGTACATATAGTTCACAAAGGAGCCTTCACCGTGTTCTAGAATTGATTATGAGAGGTCTTTGAGACCGGCTTTAGTTAACGGAGGGGGGCCAAAGGCCCATGGCGAAAATTCTTAGCCCGAGGGGCAGATTACATATTTTAGCCAGAGGGTACATTTTTGGTGGATCACATGTGATGTGATGAGATGGTGGTATAGATATCAGCTAATGACTATATCGTGATTATGAGATTATATTTACAGTGTTATAAGAATGTATTACTTTTTGTCTATACTTGTATGATGCTATCATGTGAAGTATTTAATGATATGAACTTGACGTTTGTTAGAAATGTTTAAAGGAGAAAGTGTGATTATTTTTTAGCTCTTCCACTCATTGAGCTATCAACTCATGTTTTTCTAAAATTATTTTTATAGGTAATATTGGTCCTTGATAACTTGAGGAGCCTAGTGATTTTAGAGTAAAGTCACACGACATGTTGAAGAATATGAGTCAATTTTATTAAACCATGAAGTAAAGTTTTGGGCCCATTACACTATGTTTTTATAAACATTTGATTTTGACGCACCTTTTTGAAGTAACTCATAGTCAACCTTGGTGATAGATTTGACATCTAGTCAGCATCTATTATCAGCGCACATCACGTTTCGGGTCCACTAAGGTGATTTGGGACAAGTCGTCTCATATTAGGGATACGACCGCACTCCCATTTATCTTCTTTTAAACACAAGATTCATCTTCATTTTTGATCAAATCAAACTTTTTGATTGTCTCATCAAAACGAAGATTCCATCTCCTAGAGGCCTGCTTTAATCCATAAATGGATCGATTAAGCTTACATACCTTATTGGCTTCTTTGGATTCAAAACCTTCTGGCTGTGTCATGTACACCTCCTCCTACAAGTTTCTATTAAGGAAAATAGTTTTGATATTTATTTGCCATATCTCATAATCATGGTATGCAATTATTCCAAGCAAAATCCAAATGGATTTCAGCATGGCTACAGGCGAAAAGGTTTCATCAAAGTCAACACATTGTCTTTGTGTGTAACCTTTTGTTACTAGCCTTCGTTTGTATGTATGAACGTTTCCATACACATCGATTAATAATACTTGATTCGTAAATTCGTACTTTCTGGGAGGTCGAATGATCCTACTTGATTTACGCTGAGTTGGAGTGTCCTCAGGAGTCTCTACATCCTGATCAAGAGTTTATCCATCAACAAGTGTGGGATCAAACTCAGGTACATCTAATTTGTCAACAGTATCTGTAGATTCTTGAACTTCTTCAAGTTCTATCTTGCTCCCACTACCTTCTCATAAAATAAATTCTTTCTCTAGGAATATGGCATGTCTTGAGATGAACAGCTTCTTCTCAACGGGATTATTGAACTGGTATCCAATTATCTCTTTTGGATATCCCACAAATATGTATTTATCAAATTTAGCCTCGAGCTTATCCAGTTCATTTCGTTCACATAAGCGTCACAGCCTCAAACTTTCATGTGAGATAAGTTTGGCTTTTTTCCTCTCCATAGCTCGTATGGAGTTTTGTTGAACGATTTAGATGGGGCACGATTAAGTTTGTAGCACGTAGCAATTAATGCATAACCCCAAAATGATTTTGGAATGTTCGCATGGCTCATCATTGATCGCACCTTGTCTAACAATGTGCGATTCCTCCGTTCAGATACACCATTATGTTGCGATGTATATGAGGAAGTCCACTGTGAGAGAATCACATTCTCTTTCAGATAATCTAAAAAGTCTCCCTTTAAATATTCTCCACCTCGATCTGATCTCAACGTGAGAATATTTTTACCGGTCTTTTCTCTACTTCAAGTTTGAATTCCTTGAACTTTTCAAGTGCTTCACACTTGAATTTCATCAAATATACATAACCATATCTAGAATGATCATCAGTAAACATGATGAAGTAAGAGAAACCACCTCTGGCAGTGATTGACATGGGTCCACATACATCAGTATGTATTAGTCCCAGTAGTTTTGCAGCTCTTTCTCCTTTTCCAATAAAAGGGAATTTGGTCATTTTTCCTAATAGACACGACTTTCATTTGTCAAATGATTCAAAATTAATTAACCCCAAGTATCCATCTTTATGTAATTTGGAAATGTGTTTGTCGTTAATATGACCCAGTCTACAATGCTAGAAATAGGTATTATTTAGATTTTCACTTTTATGCCTTTTATTTTCTATACTCATAATAGATGACTCAGTATCAAGAATATAAATTCCATTTTGCAACACACCACAACCATAAAAGATCTCATCTTTATAAAACGAACAACGATTGTTCTTAACATTAATTGAAAAATCATTCATGTCCAAACACGAAATAGAAATAATGTTTTTAGTAATAACAGGAACAAAATAGCAATTTTCTAATTCTAACACTAAGCCTGAAGGCAGTGGTAAGAAGTATGTCTCTACAACTAATGCAACAACTCTTGTTCCATTTTTCACGCTCAGGTCAACTTCTCTTTTCTACAGTGGACTACTTCTCTTTAGTCCCTGCATATTTATACAAATATGAGATCCACATCTAGTATCTAATACCCAAAAAACTAATGAAGTAGACATATTAGCCTCGATAAAAAAAATACCTGAAGTAGAAGGTTCAGAAGACTTCTTTCCCTTTAAGCTTGCGAGGTAAACCATGCAATTCCTTTTCCAATGACCTTTCACTCCACAGTGATAACACGGGTCATCAGATTTGGTATTGTCCTTGCCTACTTTGATTGCTTTGTTATTGCCCTTAGTCTTCTTAGATATTTTCTTGAAACTTCCTTTGATTTTCCTCTTAGTGCCCTTGGAGAACTGAATGGCTAAGACATGCTCAGTGCTAGCCTTGACATTGGGGCTCCATAGTTTTAAGCATATTAAGCAACTCAGGGAGTGCACATTTGATCTTATTCATATTGAAGTTCATGATGAACTGCGAATAACTATCTGGCTGAGATTGTAGAACCAAGTCGATACTTAGATCATGATCTATGATAAAACCCAATAGAGCCAATTTCTCTATGAAACCAATCATCTTCAACACATGAGCACTGACTGAAGATCCCTCTGCCATTTTGCACTGGTACAGTTGTTTGGAGGTCTCATACCTCTCCACACGAGATTGTTCATCATACAACTCCTTGAGATGAAAAATCATAGTGTAAGCATTCATACCCTCATATTGCTTCTACAACTCAGGTGACATAGCTACAAGCATCACACGTGCTGTAGTATTATTGTTATTACTGTGTTTGTTGTAAGCAGTCACCTCTTACTCAGCAGAATTTTCAGTAGGTACCTTTGGAAGGGGCTGCTCAAGGACATACCCAATTTTCTCATGGTTCAGAACGATTCTCAAATTGTTGTGCCAATCGAGAAAATTTGGTCCAGACAGTTTGTTGGCCATCCAGTATGCCTCTCAAATTTATATGATTACTCATGATTCAAAAACTGTAAATGATGAAAAATATAGAATCAATATGTATTATACATATTTGTACAAATTCAATATGGACTTCAATTAAACGTGCTTCCACTGCTTAAAATAAATTCATGACCTTCATACATAAATTATTGGAATCCACATTTGATTCCCAGTGGGCTGGAATCCCATTTGTTATATCAAGATCTTGAGTGTACTCAACAAATCTTAATAAAACATCTGGGTAGATACTATTATCAATTGTATCTCCATACAACTCCCAGATCATTAAGCTGACAACTGTTTGTCTTCACACATTTTATGTGTTAGCTTAACATGGCTCTAAAACTTATCTCCTAGATGTACCAAAAAAAAAAGATAAATTTTAGTTAAGTCAAACCCATCATTCAGAAATATCAAATATTTCATAGTGTCAAATATATCCCTAATAGATCAACCTTGAGTGTACTCAACAAGCTAAGATCGATTTATAATTCTCATTTCTCACTATAATGATGGAAGGCAAATAATACCGACTTAATATTTTAACGAGGGATTTAACATGCAATAGTCTCATCAAATAATCGTATATATATATAATCATGCATCAACTATGCAAATAAATATACAAATAATGGTATGGATGATTATGAGTTGGTCAATTCCTAGGGGGTACAACATTGAATCAATATCAATGCACCATCTCCATAGTTTCCTCATTTTCTCGTGCCTTCAATTAGTCCAGCTGCAACATGTATCTTATACTAGTTGGCATACAGGCCTAAATGAAATTAGACTCACAAGCCCATGATAATCATAACAACAATGGACTCACAGGTCCAAAAATAATAAAGAGCCGCAGGCCCATAAAACGACAAGAATTAAATCAATCATTCAACACATCCACATGGTTGAGTCCATAATCATCCATAAATAAATATTTATCAGATAAATATTTCCTATATAATATCTAATATTATATGCAATGTCTCAAGAATCTAGCAATTATAGTCGTCAAAACTCAATTAAATAAATGGATCGAAATAACTAAATAATTAATTAATCATATTAATTAATTCACTTAATTGACGGGCCTATTTAATTAAAATCAAATTTTATTAAATCGTGAATTAGAGTCCAACTCTAATTCCATAATTATTGGGTGAAGTCATTAGATTCAAATCAGATTTTAATTAAATTCCGGATTAGAGTACAACTCTAATTCTATAAAAAAAAAAAAATTAGGGTGTGATAATTAAATTAAAATCAAATTTTAAATAATTATTAAATTAGAGTCCTACTCTAATTTCAATATGTATTGGGGGAGTAGTATTAATTAAAATCAAATTTTAATTAACATAAGATTAGAGTCCAACTCTAATAAAATTGAATTAATATTTTAATTTAGGACAACCCCTAAATAAAACAAAAATTCAATTTAGGGTTAAAATTAAATATTCAAGTTAAAATCTAATTTTAACAAAAATATAAAAGTCGTCAAATTTTAAATAAATCATTAATTTTGGGCCCAAATTGAAACATGGGCCAAACCCAATAAAATCATACTCTCAAAACCCATTTTAAATTCAAATTTATAACCCATTTCAAAAATTGCAATTTGACCCAAGTCAAAATTAAAACAGAAGTCCCTGAATTTCATAAATTGCATGATAGGCCCTCTATTAAAAATTGCAAGACAACTCCCAAAACAATTTGCATGTGTAGGCCTACAATTTCATAAATTGCATGAGAGGCCCCCCGCCTCCAACTCCCCCAAACACTAATTTTTTTTTTAATTTCTTTCTTAATTGGCAACGTCGCCTGCCCAATAGCCAGAAGCCTTCTTTTCTTAATTGGCAGCGTCGCTTACGCAGTAGCACGCCAGAGTTCTGACCAAAAAAATTATTATTTTTTATTTTTGAAAATCAAATTTTGAAGATAAAATTAATATTATAATTTGCTAGATTCAAGAACATGATAAAAATCAACTTTTGATTTCATAAATATGTAAATCAATTCCTAATAAATATAAAGTTGGTTCTGATACCACTATTGGGAATTTACTTAAATATGCACAGCGAAAATAAAAACAATTTCAATTCCTACCAGGATTCATCTTTGTATTTAGATAATAATTGTGATACAAGTTATACCTTTTCTTGGATCTATAAACTCTTTTGCTTAATCTTTGTTCCAGCAACTTCGATATGTCTCCGCAACTGTCCAATTATCCAACCTCCAATGAATTCCACATAGAGAACAGATTGCAGCCACCAGAGTTTTCTCCTCTTGTGGTAGCAAGAATTACGAGATTCTCTACGGATTGAAAACCCTAGCCATGTACTTATATAAGTCCAAACGGGCTAGGCCTGACCCAGTCCAAGATTTAGTTAATTCATTTAATCAAATCCGGTCCATGAATTAATTAATCTAATTAATTAATTCGGGCCTATAAATAACCAACCCAATTAATTAATTTATCCAACAATTGTTAAATTAATTAATTGACAAATTGTAATCTTCCAATTCTCTTTTGTGTGCGACCCATCAGGTTCCCGATCACGATGCCTAACGACGTGAAATATTATAAATTGATAAATTAAAACACTCTTTTAATTTATTACTAATTCACACTCGCCGTTCTAGCAATGTATCAGGACAACACATGTAACGGGAAATGTCACGTGGTATGACCAAACCAAACCTGTTCATTTATTATGAAACTATAATCATTTCGTCAATATAATCCGATCAATTATGAGATATGGAAGTGTATCAATCTCGATTATCGATCATATGTTTCATTCACTATTAAGTCAATATGAGTCGAAAAGTCCTGTTTGACTTATGAGTATACCGTGGCCAAGGATTTCGTTACCGACTTTATTGAACGAAATACAAATCACAATCTCTCTAAGAGTGACAAATCCTCTATCGATCATTCACAACCTTCACATGGTTCTTGACATACCCAAACGATACCGTCTTAGCGGCCCTTGGCAGAGCAACATCCAGCACTGTCAAAGCATGACTGTCCTCATATAAGGCACTATAACGACCTCAAGTTAAAGGACCAATTCCACTACCAAACATTAGAGATTAACTACTGACACTCAAATCGTTATCCACATGGAATCTCTTAGCGGGTCTCCAATGTTTCGTTCTATAACAAAACATTCACGCATTTATTTAAGTGTTACCACACTTTAGCTTGTGAGATCAGATACTTACTTCACAAATAAGAAATGCCACACGTGATGGTCTATCCGTAATAATGATATCCGTATCTCGTTATTACTTACAACCATGGATTATTCACAATCATAACTCCTTGTGATTAACAAATTACTTAAACTTGAATCTTCAGACTCAATTATTTAATATTATTTATTAGAATATTAATTTAAATAAATAATAGATCTTACCAAAATAAATGCATTAAACATATTAAAAGTGTTTAAAACCTAAATCGATTGGATCTAGGGCATAACACTTACATTTTTCTCACATGCTTTTCTTGTGGTGTTAAATGGCGTACAAAATCAAAATGTTATAGATTTTTAAATGTGAAAATTAAAAGCATATCGAACAACCTTCTAATCTGCATAAACAGGAGTCAAAATGCAAAACTAAGCAAGTTGGGTTAGAAAGACTGATTTTAAATGTTCTGAAGGTAAAGTGGTAATATTGCGAATTTATTAATGCGATGAATGAACAGAAATTGTCACAAAATACATTCTATGACTCATATAGCGCGGCATCGTCCGCGACAATCATCTTGTTGTCGCAAAATTACTTTTGCAACAAAATCTCAATTTTTGCGATAATATTTTTTTATTTTTAATAACGAGATCGATTATTTTTTGTAGTATGATCTGTGGTGTACCCACTCAAACTAAGAATCAATAGGCCTATTTAATCACTAAACTTTAGATACTATTTTCTTTGAGGCTCTTAGAAAAGCTTTTGAAGTTTCTAGTGTCCATTGTTACTTGATTTGGAACTGATAGTGTAATTTCCCTTTGGTTTTCTTTGAGCTTGTTGATTGCCTCATTAAGTTCACCATGTGTTCTTGGCTGTGATTTTCGTTAGAGTGAACTGCATTGATATTTAAAATATAGAGAATGGAAATGATCTAAGTTCACGTGAAATTGATTCTAGATGAGTCTTGTGAGTTTGACATTGGATATGGACAGACTGGACGTTTCTAAAACACAATACGTCTTGTTTAAATAATCCAATGTGTGGACATCTAGGTTTGATTTATTTTACCTATCTATTGACTTGGTTTATTTTTTGAAGTGGCATGATCAAGCTTATACACCCTTAGTAAGCACCAACATTTCTCGACATTACAATGTGATTAAGTGTTAGGTGCAAGGCCACAAGAAGAGGGAATTGCCAACTTATGTGTTTAATGCTATATTCTAGTATTTACTAAACTCATGGTTGTGCAAAATTTGCTTCTAGGGTTCTAAAATATAGATATGACCTTAATTCTAGAAAAAGTCGTCTAGCTTGACATAATTTGTATTTCATATATGTAAGCAAATCAGATGTAAACTTGTTATTAACACAATCAGGTTCATGTTCATGGACTAGGATTTAATTAAGCTTAATGGCCTACGTTATGATTAACTTGTTCAGATTGTCCAATCACACACTCACATCTAAATATTAACAGTGTTCGTGAATAGGCTTGCTTGACCTTGATTGGTGACATCTGAAAATGAAACTTGCTCATCCAAAATTCATCTTTGAAATTTCTTTTTCATATATTCATGTGTGCTTACTGTGTGTGTAAGATTGCATAAAGGAGCAAGTTGGACAAATAAAATCTAGGTGTGAATTATCTTAGGTTGCTCGATTTGAACAAGTTAGGTGTTGGTCCATAAACCTTGGAAGCTCAATTGCACATGTTTATTATAATCTTAGGGAAAATTTAGCCAATTGATGGGCATATCAGTATTGAACTTAAGAATGTGTTGCACAAAATCTCTACACCTTCTCTCGCTCAACCGATTTACCGCAAACTCAAAACCCCGAATCAATTCATGGGTTGTGAATTTTCTTGATTAAGTTATGCTATTTGATCTTGTGTTTGAGGTTTTGAAAATATTTTCATGAAATACATAGCAAGAGGGTGAAAATAATTATGGGAATAACGCTTGTAAGTCTAATATTAACTGTGTTCCTGAATATGCTTGTTTGACCTTGATTGGTGACATCTGGAAATGAAACTTGCTTTTCCAAAATTCATCTTTGAAATTTCTTTTTCATATTTTCATGTGTGCTTATCGCGTGTGTGAGACTGCATAAAGGAGCAATTTGGACAAATAAAATCTAGGTGCAAATTATCTTAGGTTGTTCAATTTGAACAACTTAAGAATGTGTTGCTCAAAATCTATACACCTTCTCTCTCTCAACCGATTTACCACAAACTCAAAACCCCGAATTAATTCATGGGTTGTGCATTTTCTTGATTAAGTTATGCTATTTGATCTTGTGTTTGAGGTTTTGAAAATATTTCCATGAAATACACAGCAAGAGGGTGAAAACAATTACGAGAATAACGCTTGTAGGTCAAATATTGACTTTGTTCCTGGATATGCTTGTTTGACCTTGATTGGTGACATCTGGAAATGAAACTTGCTCATCCAAAATACATCTTCGAAATTTCTATTTCATATTTTCATGTGTGCTTGTCGTGTGTGTAAGATTGCATAAAGGAGCAAGTTGGACAAATAAAATCTGGGTGTGAATTATCTTAGGTTGTTCAATTTGAACAACTTAAGAATGTGTTGCGCAAAATCTCTACGCCTTCTCTCTCTCGACCGATTAACCACAAACTTAAAACCCCGAATCAATTCATGGGTTTTGAATTTTCTTGATTAAGTTATGTTATTTGATCTTGTGCTTGAGGTTTAGAAAATATTTTCATGAAATACATAGCAAGAGGGTGAAAACAATTGCGGGAATAACGCTTGTAAGTCTAATATTAATTGTGTTCCTGAATATGCTTGTTTGACCTTGATTGGTGACATCTGGAAATGAAACTTGCTCATCCAAAATTCATCTTTGAAATTTCTTTTTCATATTTTCACGTGTGCTTGTCGTGTGTGTAAGATTGCATAAAGGAGCAAGTTGGACAAATAAAATCTAGGTGTGAATTATCTGAGGTTGTTCGATTTGAATAACCTAAGAATGTGTTGCACAAAATCTATTCACCTTCTCTCTCTCAACCGATTTACCACAAACTCAAAACCACGAATTAATTCATGGGTTTTGCATTTTCTTGATTAGGTTATGCTATATGATCTTGTGCTTGTGGTTTAGGAAATATTTTAATGAAATACATAGCAAGAGTGTGAAAAAAATTACAGGAATAACGCTTGTAAGTCTAATATTAACTGTGTTCCTGAATATGCTTGTTTGACCTTGATTGGTAACATCTGGAAATGGAACTTTGTCATCCAAAATTCATCTTTGAAATTTCTTTTTCATATTTTCATGTGTGCTTGTCGTGTGTGTAAGATTGCACAAAGGAGCAAGTTGGACAAATAAAATCTAGGTGCGAATTATCTGAGGTTGTTCGATTTGAACAACTTAAGAATGTGTTGCACAAAATCTCTACACCTTCTCTCTCTCAATCGATTTACCACAAACTCAAAGCCACGAATTAATTCATGGGTCGTGCATTTTCTTGATTAAGTTATGCTTTTTGATCTTGTGTTTTAAGTTTTGAAAATATTTTCATGAAATACATAGCAAGAGGGTGAAAACAATTATGTGTATAACGCTTCTAAGTCTAATATTGACTTTGTTCTTGGATATACTTGTTTGACCCTGATTGGTGACATCTGAAAATGAAACTTGCTCATCCAAAATTCATCTTTGAAATTTCTTTTTCATATTTTCATGTGTGCTTGTTGTGTGTGTAAGATTGCATAAAGGAGCAAGTTGGACAAATAAAATCTAGGTGTGAATTATCCTAGGTTGTTCGATTTGAACAACTTAAGAATGTGTTGAACAAAATCTCTACACCTTCTCTCTCTCAACCAATTTACCACAAACTCAAAACCCCAATCAATTCATGGGTTTTGAATTTTCTTGAATAAGTTATGCTATATGATCTTGTGCTTGAGGTTTAGAAAATATTTTCATGGAATACATAGCAAGAGGGTGAAAACAATTACGAGAAAGTCGCTTATAAGTCTAATATTAAATGTGTTCCTGAATATGCTTGTTTGACTTTGATTGGTGACATCTGGAAATGAAACTTGCTCATCCAAAATTCATCTTTGAAATTTCTTTTTCATATTTTCATGTGTGCTTGTCGTGTGTGTAAGATTGCATCAAGGACGAAGTTGGACAAATAAAATCTAGGTGTGTATTATCTGAGGTTGTTCGATTTGAACAACTTAAGAATGTGTTGTACAAAATCTCTACACCTTCTCTCTCTCAACCGATTTACAACAAACTCAAATCCTCGAATTAATTCATGGGTTGTGCATTTTCTTGATTAAGTTATGCTATTTGATCTTGTGTTTGAGGTTTTGAAAATATTTTCATGAAATACGTTGCGAGAGGATGAAAACAATTACGGGAATAACGCTTGTAAGTCTAATATTGACTTTGTTCCCGGATATGCTTGTTTGACCTTGATTGGTGACATCTGGAAATGAAACTTGCTCATCCAAAATTCATCTTTGAAATTTCTTTTTCATATTTTCATTTGTGCTTGTCGTGTGTGTAAGATTGCATAAAGGAGCAAGTTGGACAAATAAAATCTAGGTGTGAATTATCTTAGGTTGTTTGATTTGAACAACTTAAGAATGTGTTGCACAAAATCTCTACGGCTTCTCTCTCTCAACCGATTTACCACAAACTCAAAACCCCGAATCAATTAATGGGTTTTGAATTTTCTTGATTAAGTTATGCGATTTGATTGTGCTTGAGCTTTAGAAAACATTTTCATGAAATATATAGCAAGAGGGTGAAAACGATTACAAGAATAACGCTTGTAAGTCTAATAGTAATTGTGTTCCTGAATATGCTTGTTTGACCTTGATTGGTGACATCTGGAAATGAAACTTGCTCATCCAAAATTCATCTTTGAAATTTCTTTTTCATATTTTCATGTGTGCTTGTTGTGTCGGTAAGATTGCCTAATGGAGCAAGTTGGACAAATAAAATCTAGGTGTGAATTATCTTTGGTTGTTCAATTTGAACAACTTAAAAATGTGTTGCACAAAATCTCTACACCTTCTCTCTCTCAACCGATTTACCACAAACTCAAAACTCCGAATCAATTCGTGGGTTTTGAATTTTCTTGATTAAGTTATGCTATATGATCATGTGCTTGAGGTTTAGAAAATATTTTCATGAAATAGATAGCAAGAGGGTGAAAGCAATTACGGGAATAACGCTTGTAAGTCTAATATTAACCGTGTTCCTGAATATGCTTGTTCGACCTTGATTGGTGACATCTGGAAATGAAACTTGCTCATCCAAAATTCATCTTTGAAATTTCTTTTTCATATTTTCATGTGTGCCTGTCGTATGTGTAAGATTGCATAAAGGTGCAAGTTGGACAAATAAATCAAGGTGTGAATAATCTTAGGTTGTTCGATTTGAACAACTTAAGAATGTGTTGCACAAAATCTCTACACCTTCTCTCTCTCAACCGATTTACCACAAACTTGAGACCCCGAATTAATTCATGGATTGTGCATTTTCTTGACTAAGTTATGCTATTTGACCTTGTGTTTGAAGTTTTGAAAATATTTTCATGAAATACATAGCAAGAGGGTGAAAACAATTACGGGAATAACGCTTGTAAGTCTAATATTGACTTTGTTCCTGGATATGCTTGTTTGACCTTGATTGGTGACATCTGGAAATGAAACTTGCTCATCCAAAATTCATCTTTAAAATTTCTTTTTCATATTTTCATGTGTGCTTGTCGTGTTTGTAAGATTGCATAAATGAGCAAGTTGGACATATAAAATCTAGGTGGGAATTATCTTAGGTTGTTCGATTTGAACAACTTAAAAACGTGTTGCACAAAATCTCTATGTCTTCTCTCTCTCAACCGATTTACCACAAACTCAAAACCCCAAATCAATTCATGGGTTGTGAATTTTCTTGATTAAGTTATGCTATTTGATCTTGTGTTTGAGGTTTTGAAAATATTTTCATGAAATACATAGCAAGAGGGTGAAAATAATTATGGGAATAACGCTTGTAAGTCTAATATTAATCGCGTTCCTGAATATGCTTGTTTGACCTTGATTGTTGACATCTGGAAATGAAACTTGCTCGTCCAAAATTCATCTTTGAAATTTCTTTTTCATATTTTCATGTGTGCATGTCGTGTGTGTAAGATTGCATAAAGGAGCAAGTTGGGCAAATAAAATCTAGGTGTGAATTATCTTAGGCTGTTCGATTTGAACAACTTAAGAATGCGTTACACAAAATCTCCACACATTCCCTCTCTCAACCGATTTACCACAAACTCAAAACCCCAAATTAATTCATGGGTTGTGCATTTTCTTGATTAAGTTATGCTATTTAATATTGTGTTTGTGGTTTTGAAAATATTTTCATGAAATACATAGGAAGAGGGTGAAAACAATTACGGGAATAACGCTTGTAAGTCTAATATTGACTTTGTTCCTGGATATGCTTGTTTGACCTTGATTGGTGATTTCTGGAAATGAAACTTGCTCATCCAAAATTCATCTTTGAAATTTCTTTTTCATATTTTCATGTGTGCTTGTCGGGTGTGTAAGATTGCATAAAGGAGTAAGTTGGACAAATAAAATCTGGGTGTGAATTATCTTAGGTTGTTCGATTTGAACAACTTAAGAATGTGTTGCACAAAATCTCTACCCCTTCTCTCTCTCAACCGATTTACAACAAACTCAAAACCCCGAATCAATTCATGGGTTTTGAATTTTCTTGATTAAGTTATGCTATTTGATCTTGTGCTTGAGGTTTAGAAAATATTTTCATGAAATACATAGCAAGAGCATGAAAATAATTACGGGAATAACGCTTGAAAGTCTAATATTAACTGTGTTCCAGAGTATGCTTCTTTGACCTTGATTGGTGACGTCTAGAAATGAAACTTGCTCATCCAAAATTCATCTTTGAAATTTCATTTTCATATTTTCATGTGTGCTTGTCGTGTGTGTAAGATTGCATAAAGGAGCAAGTTGGACAAATAAAATCTTGGTGTGAATTATCTTAGGTTGTTCGATTTGAACAACTTAAGAATGTGTTGCACAAAATCTCTACGCCTTCTCTCTCTCAACCGATTTACCAAAAACTCAAAACCCCGAATCAATTTATGGGTTTTGAATTTTCTTGATTAAGTTATACTATTTGATCTTGTGCTTGAGGTTTAGAAAATATTTTCATGAAATACATAGCAAGAGGGTGAAAACAATTACGGGAATAACGCTTGTAAGTCTAATATTGACTTTGTTCTAGGATATGCTTGTTTGACCTTGATTGGTGACATCTAGAAATGAAACTTGCTCATCCAAAATTCATCTTTGAAATTTCTTTTTCATATTTTCATGTGTGCTTGTCGTGTGTGTAAGATTGCATAAAGGCGCAAGTTGGACAAATAAAATCTAGGTGTGAATTATCTCAAGTTGTTCGATTTGAACAACTTAAGAATGTGTTGCACAAAATCTCTACACCTTCCCTCTCTCAACCGATTTACCACAAACTCAAAACCCCAAATTAATTCATGGGTTGTGCATTTTCTTGGTTAATTTATGTTATTTGATCTTGTGCTTGAGGTTTAGAAAATATTTTCATGAAATACATAGCAAGAGGGTGAAAATAGTTACGGGAATAATGCTTGTAAGTCTAATATTGACTTTGTTCCTGGATATGCTTGTTTGACCATGATTGGTGATTTCTGGAAATGAAACTTGCTCATCCAAAATTCATCTTTGAAATTTCTTTTTCATATTTTCATGTGTGCTTGTCGTGTATGTAAGATTGCATAAAGGAGCAAGTTGGACAAATAAAATCTGGGTGTGAATTATCTTAGGTTGTTCGATTTGAACAACTTAATAATGTGTTGCACAAAATCTCTACACCTTCTTTCTCTCAACCGATTTACCACAAACTCAAAACCACGAATTAATTCATGGGTTTTGAATTTTCTTGATTAAGTTATGCTATTTGATCTTGTGCTTGAGGTTTAGAAAATATTTTCATGAAATACATAGCAAGAGTGTGAAACAATTACGGGAATAATGCTTGTACGTCTAATATTAACTGTGTTCCAGAATATGCTTCTTTAACCTCGATTGGTGACATCTGGAAATGAAACTTGCTCATCCTAATTTCATCTTTGAAATTTCTTATTCATATTTTCATTTGTGCTTGTCGTGTGTGTAAGATTGCATAAAGGAGCAAGTTGGACATATAAAATCTAGGTGTGAATTATCTTGGGTTGTTCGATTTGAACTACTTAAGAATGTGTTGCATAAAATCTCTATACCTTCTTTCTCTCAGCCAATTTACCACAAACTCAAAACCCCGAATCAATTCATGGGTTTTGAATTTTCTTGATTAAGTTATGCTATTTGATCTTGTGCTTGAGGTTTAGAAAATATTTTCATGAAATACATAGCTAGAGGGTGAAAACAATTATGGGAATAATGCTTGTAAGTCTAATATTAGCTGTGTTCCTGAATATGCTTGTGTGGCATTGATTGGTGACATCTGGAAATGAAACTTGCTCATCCAAAATTCATCTTTGAAATTTCTTTTTCATATTTTCAGCTGTGCTTGTCGTTTGTGTAAGATTGCATAAAGGAGCAAGTGGGACAAATAAAATCTTGGTGTGAATTATCTTAGGTTGTTCGATTTGAACTACTTAAGAATGTGTTGCATAAAATCTCTATACCTTCTTTCTCTCAGCCAATTTACCACAAACTCAAAACCCCGAATCAATTCATGGGTTTTGAATTTTCTTGATTAAGTTATGCTATTTGATCTTGTGCTTGAGGTTTAGAAAATATTTTCATGAAATACATAGCTAGAGGGTGAAAACAATTATGGGAATAATGCTTGTAAGTCTAATATTAGCTGTGTTCCTGAATATGCTTGTGTGGCATTGATTGGTGACATCTGGAAATGAAACTTGCTCATCCAAAATTCATCTTTGAAATTTCTTTTTCATATTTTCAGCTGTGCTTGTCGTTTGTGTAAGATTGCATAAAGGAGCAAGTGGGACAAATAAAATCTTGGTGTGAATTATCTTAGGTTGTTCGATTTGAACAACTTAGGAATGTGTTGCACAAAATATCTACACCTTCTCGCTCTCAACCAATTCGCCACAAACTCAGAACCCCGAATTAATTCATGGGTTGTGCATTTTCCTGATTAAGTTATGCTATTTGATCTTGCGTTTGAGGTTTTGAAAATATTTTCATGAAATACATAGCAAGAGGGTGAAAACAATTACAGGAATAACACTTGTAAGTCTAATATTGATTTTGTTCCTGGATAGGCTTGTTTGACCTTGATTGGTGACATCTGGAAATGAAACTTGCTCATCCAAAATTTATCTTTGAAATTTCTTTTTCATATTTTCATGTGTTCTTGTCGTGTGTGTAAGATTGCATAATGGAGCAAGTTGGACAAATAAAATCTAGGTGTGAATTATCTTAGGTTGTTCGATTTGAACAACTTAAGAATGTGTTGCACAAAATCTCTACACCTTCTCTCTCTCAACCGATTTACCACAAACTCAAAACCCCGAATCAATTTATCGGTTTTGAATTTTCTTGATTAAGTTATGCTATTTGATCTTGTGCTTGAGGTCTAGAAAATATTTTCATGAACTACATAGCAAGAGCTTGAAAACAATTACGGGAATAACGCTTGTAAGTCTAATATTAACTGTGTTCCTGAATATGCTTGTTTGAACTTGATTGGTGACATCTGCAAATGAAACTTGCTCATCCAAAATTCAACTTTGAAATTTCTTTTTCATATTTTCATGTGTGCTGTCGTGTGTGTAAGATTGCATAAAGGAGCAAGTTGGACAAATAAAATCAAGGTGTGAATTATCCTAGGTTGTTCGATTTGAACAACTTAAGAATGTGTTGCACAAAATATCTGCACCTTCTCTCTCTCAACCGATTTACCACAAACTTTAAACCCCGAATTAATTCATGGGTTGTGAATTTTCTTGATTAAGTTATGCTATTTGATCTTGTATTTGAGGTTTTCAAAATATTTTCATGAAATACATAGCAAGAGGGTGAAAACAATTATAGGAATAACGCTTGTAAGTCTAATATTGACTTTGTTCCTGGATATGCTTGTTTGACCTTGATTGGTGACATCTGGAAATGAAACTTGTTTATCCAAAATTCATCTTTGAAATTTCTTTTTCATATTTTCGTGTGTGCTTGTCGTGTGTGTAAGATTGCATAAAGGAGCAAGTTGGACAAATAAATCTAGGTGTAAATTATCGTAGGTTTTTCGATTTTAACAATTTAAGAATGTGCTGCACAAAATCTCTACACCTTCTCTCTCTCTCAACCAATTTACCACAAACTCAAAACCTCGAATCAATTCATGGGTTTTGAATTTTCTTGATTAAGTTATGCTATTTGATCTTGTGCTTGAGGTTTAGAAAATGTTTTCATGAAATACATAGCAAGAGGGTGAAAACAATTATGGGAATAACGCTTGTAAGTCTAATATTAACTATGTTCTTGAATATGCTTGTTTGACCTTGATTGGTGACATCTGGAAATGAAACTTGCTCATCCAAAATTCATCTTTGAAATTTCATTTTCATATTTTCATGTGTGCTTGTCGTGTGTGTAAGATTGCATAAAGGAGCAAGTTGGACAAATAAAATCTTGGTGTGAATTATCTTAGGTTGTTCGATTTAAACAACTTAAGAATGTGTTGCACAAAATCTCTACACCTTCTCTCTCTCAACCGATTTACCACAAACTCAAAACCCCGAATTAATTTATGGGTTGTGAATTTTCTTGATTAAGTTATGCTATTTGATCTTGTGTTTGAGGTTTTGAAAATATTTTCATGAAATACATAGCAAGAGGGTGAAAACAATTACGGGAATAACGCTTGTAAGTCTAATATTGACTTTGTTCCTGAATATGCTTGTTTGACCTTGATTGGTGACATCTAGAAGTGAAACTTGCTCATCCAAAATTCATCTTTGAAATTTCTTTTTCATATTTTCATGTGTGCTTGCCATGTGTGTAAGATTGCATAAAGGAGGAAGTTGGACAAATAAAATCTAGGTGTGAATTATCTTAGGTTGTTCGATTTGAACAAGTTGTGTGATGGTCCATAAACCTTGGGAGCTCAATTGCACGTGTTTATTATAATCTTAGGGACAATTTAGCCAATTTATGGGCATATCAGTATTGAACTTAAGAATGTGTTGCACAAAATCTCTACACATTCTCTCTCTCTCAACCGATTTACCACAAACTCAAAACCCCGAATCAATTCATGGGTTGTGAATTTTCTTGATTAAGTTATACTATTTGATTTTGTGTTTGAGGTTTTGAAAATATTTTCATGAAATACATAGCAAGAGGGTGAAAACAATTACGGGAATAATGCTTGTAAGACTATGTCAATCTAATGTTTCAAATTTAATAAGTTCTAACAGTAAAGAAGAGAAGTTGACTGGAGATGTAGGTGAACCAAAAGGATACGAATTAAACTATGACTAGAACGGTAAGCAAAAGGTTACTAAAGTTCACATTAGAGTCAGGATTAACAAGCATAATTACCATTAGATCTGCTATTCCAGATGCTTAGGGTATGTTTTCTTTGCCGTTTTCGAGCCGTTTTCTATTTTTTTCAAAACCGTAAAAATGCGTTCTCTTTCTCGTTTTCAAAAACGAATTTTTTAAAACAAAAAAAAGTTGTGTATAAAACACAAAATAATATTTTTGTCATTTTGAGCGTTTTCAGTACAAACCTCGAAGAAATTGAAAATGCAAGAAATGGTTCCAAAATGGCAAAATGAACGTATTTTCATCAATTTCAAAAAAGCACTCAAAACACAAAACCCAATATGCAATGTCCCGAAATTTCATTTAAAAGAATTTGATTTTTTTTTTGTATACTATATTTTAATGTTTTGAAAGTTTAGGGACTAAAGTATATATAAAGTAAATTTCGATTTTATTTGGCTTAAAATGTAGATACTGACGGAGCGATAATAAATATATGAATATTGGGCTCATTGAATAGGTCGTAATTAATTATGCATGTTAGGCTCGAGAAAATGTTAATCTGAATTAGTAAAGCCCAAGTTATCGAGGTTAAAAGATATAACTTTAAATTATATTTAATTGATTATTTAATGAATTTAATTTTCCCTCATGTCACGTGAATGGAGGAAGATTCTTGGGTAGGTTAAGATTGAATATTTTTTTTATCCAAATAAAGATAATAATAATAATAATAATAATAATAATAATAATAATAATAATAATAATAATAATAATAATAATAAATATGTAAAAGAAGAGAGAGAGAGAGAGAGAGAGAGAGAGTTATGGAAAGCCATGTGACTAGAGGTTAAAAACCAACTTTGTTTTTATCTTTATCCACTCTAACTCCCTAGTCATGTACATGGTAGATTCAAAAATGGGTATTTATTTCTAGCATAATTAAAGCACAGAAAGAGTCCAATAATTTCACCACAAATATATATACATAGCCAGTCGGCAGAAGACAATCTCATTTTTTAGGACAGCCAAGAAAATTAGAAGATTTTGAACGTGATTTTGAATTTCACCTTGCAAGGATTTATTCAATCTTACAAGGTAGGATATGAGGTGCAGTGTTTTTATGTCCCGTTTAATTATTTTTTCACATGTTGACAAATTTTGTACTCATGAAAGTTAAAGTTATAGTATGAAATGCTATAATATTATTATATAGTCATTCTGGTACAATGATATGATATGATATGATATGAGACGGTATGATTTTTGACACGTGTTTAAAATTTTTATACGGGATCGCACCATTAATTTTATATCCTACTGAGTATTCCCATGTATTCACCTTTTTTCCCTACACTTCACGGGTTGGATCGGGTCGTGTTGGAGCGTGGTGGTTCGATGGTGTGGTTGTGCCTCGTCTTGCTGGACGAAAATCTAAAATTTTAGAAAGTAATTTTATTTATTGGCCATAGACATTTATTTCAGCACTAAATTATCGTTTATGTTTATTTGCTACATGGATATTTTTAAATTGTTTGGTTATTTAAAAGTTTGAATCAAATTATTTGATTTTCTTTTAGTACTATCTTATATTAATGAAAGCAAAATTTTATTTAGAATTAATTATTTAGGATAAAATGAAATATGAGCATGTATTCACTGTTTAAAAGTAATTTGTTATATTTTACTGCCTTATTCATGTGAAGGAGTAATTTTACGTATTTTCATGACCTTCCCAGAATTTATGTGAATTTATGGTAAAAATATTGATTCCTCACTTGTCACATCATGCTTTCATTGTCTCTTTTGGATACTACACAGCAAATGGAGATTTTAAACATAGTTGACTAATATCCATACATCAAATATATGTCTAGTGTGTGAATTCGAATTTTAGATATAAATTTAATTGTATCTTTCTAAAAGAAAATAAGAATAAAATATGGCGCAGATACATCGTTGTTCTCTCCTTTTATTATTAATAAAGGGTATTAAATTCTCATTTTGAGTAAACCACCAAAAATAAATAAATAAATTGATAACTAGTTAATTGTCGCGTTAAATTCCTTTAAAGAAAATTTTAATAACAATACAAATTTAAAAATTTTGGGTCGTTACACAATATGAATTCAAAACTCAAAACTATAAAACTGAAACACGAAGAGAACAGTCCATTAGTTTCTTCTCACTCTTTGAACTTCACTCGACCCTCGGCTTCTTTCAAGCTTGGTTTCTGTCCACTACTCTTTAGGAAAGGTAGGGAGTGCCCCTTCCTCCCAAGTCTTGTCCCCTATGTATGATTCTCAAAATTTGAAAAAGCTTCAGCTCAATGAAAGGCAGCAGTTTGTAGCCCCAGCTAAGGCTCTCAAAGCAGTTCCAACCCCATCTCCATTGCATCATAATTCATCAAATTGCACCAAATTTTAAGTGTCGCAGATTTAAAGTTTTTGTGTATTTGTCACCAATTATTTTATATCTATAAAATATTGATATTATAAACTAAAGTTAAGATAATGTGTACATCTTAATTTTGTAATTTTTATTATTATAGAATTTTGAATAAAATTATATTTTCTTATTTTCTATGTGTAAATTATCAACCCAAAAATTTGGTGCATTCATAAAAGTAATCTCTCGATAGATTGGATATTGAAAGATCTAGTAAAATGTTGGACTAAAAATTTTTAAATTATTTTAATACAATAGTATATGATCTATTAGCATAAAATATATATCATAATTCCTAAACACATTAATAAAAATAATATTTTATTTGTCTCAGAGTTGGAGATCAAGAATCATAATTACTACATTGTGATTAATCAATTTAGCTTGAACCAAGAATTCCTACTCCAGAATTCTATCTCTACATGTATCAACTCAATACGCTTCTTTTACATCGGGTTGAGTTCTAACCCACTATCAATCATAACATCAGTCCATAAATTTACGTCAATGATATGGTAAATCTCTCTCCTATTTTTACATTACAGTTGGGTAAGATCCTAGTGATTGCAGCCCCCGGCCTAATGGCTTTAGTGCTATATTTTTTGTTCATGCCTGGGATATTGTCAAAGACGATCTTCAGGAGGTGGCTAAAGAATTTTTC
>NC_036243.1:4141075-4189265 GCF_002742605.1 Olea europaea var. sylvestris | reverse complement strand
GGTCCCTTTGACTCCTTTGACTATGGTTGTGTGCGCTACTAACATTGTGCTCATTCCCAAGGTGGAAGCTCCAAGTAGTTTTGCCCATCAGTCTTTGATTATTTAAGTCTTATGGGCAAGGTCACCAGAAGAGAGAATTGCCAACTTATGTGCTTAACGCTAAATTCTAGCATTCAGTTAATTCATGGTTGTGCAAAAGCTGCTTCTGGGGTTCTAAAAGATATGAACTTAATTATGGAAAAGTCATCTAGCTTGACATAATTGGTATTTCATAAATATAAGCATCACAGATGTCGACAGGTTAGTAACAGATTCAGGTTCATGTTCATGAACCTGAATTTAATTGAGCTTAATGGTCTCTGTTATGAGATTAACTTGCTCAGATTGTCCAATCACACACTCACATCATAATATTAATTAACTTTGTTTATGAATATACGTTTGTTTGACCTTGGTTGGTGATATTTGACTATGAAACTTTCTCACCAAAAAAGTCATCTTTGAAAATTCTTTCACATATTTTCGTGTAATCGTGTAAGATTTCATATAGATCCATGTTGGACAAATAAAATCTAGGCGTAAATTATCTTGGAAGCTTCAATTGCACATGTTTATAGTCTTAGGGACAAATTTGATTAATTTCGATAGTTGATGGATTACGGGTATTGAACCTAGTAATGTGTTGCACAAAATCTCTACACCACCTCTCTGTCAACCGATTCAACAAAAACTCAAACTTCCAAAGTTATCATGGGTTGTGAATTCTCTTGACTAATTTATGCTAGTTGATCTTGCGTTTGAGGTTATGAAAATATTTTCATGAAATACAGAGCAAGAGGATAAAAACAATTATGGAAATAACACATCAAGTCCAGGTCAATCTAGTGGTTAAATGTAATTGGTTTTAACAGTGAGGGAGAGAAGTTGAAAGGAGATGAAAGTGAACCTAAAGGACACGAATCAAACTATGAATAAATCGGTAAAAAAAAAAAAAAAAGATTACCAAGCTCACACAGAGTCAGAACAAGTAATCACAATTATTACCCACACTAGAAGAACAATTCCTACTCCAGAATTCTATCTCGACATGTATCAACTCTGTACACTTCTTCAAGATTTGGTTGAGTTCAAACCCACTAGCAATGACAGCATCAGTCTAGAATTTCAATTCTAATTTGTTTAAAATTCTGGAAACATTAGTAGAAGCGGGGGAAGATCCAGAATTGTAGGTTTATTCCATTTCTTCTTGTTGGGTTTTTGATACCCAATAATCCAGGACAATGATATTAAGCAATATCGGATTATATTTCATAGGCTGAGGCCGATGAATGAAATATTTATCAACCAATCAACTTATATACTCGACCCGAAAACAATGTGGACTATTAGTTGCAGCTTAATTGAGTTTAATGTTGCCTTGGTCCAAATCCACTTATAGGAGGGCTTCCTTGTATCTTGGCCCATTACTTTGTGTCTTGGCCAAATTGGTAATATAACTAAAACTATATATACCTCCTTCCTCTTGCAAGAGCCGTGTGCTTTGCCCTAATGTGTGAGAAGATAGACTTTGGCCGCCTCTTGCAATCTTCTTCAAGTTCTTGCATCTTCTTATCTTCTCTTGGCCTTTGTGGCTTGCAAACACCATCATATCATTGTCCCTTTGTGGGTGAGAAAAAGGGGAATGCAACCATAAGTGGATTGAGGTTGTGGGTTGGAGATTTGGTTGATTGGTTGATATATAGATTGGTAAGATTGATTTGAGCCCAAAAAATCCACCATTGAAGGTCGTTTCTTTAACACTTCTACAACTAAAGAGGACTACAAAAAAGAGATGCTTTCATGGTTGCTTTTCAATGTGTTTTACATTTTGAAGTTATGATGTAATTCTAAAACGAATTGAGAAGTTTGTATCATGTTCATAATAATGAATTATTTACTCGTGACATGAAGGCTCGTGGATATTTTTCTTTAGGGTTTATCATGTTATATTGAGAGTTTGAATTTTATTTGCTGCAGTAGGAAAATTTCACGTAAAATGTGAAATTCTGAACCCATGTGTATAAGTTCTTGAGCCAATTATAATGTATTGATCGATTGCAAGTTAATTTTGACATACTAGTAAACGCATAATCTAAAATCTTACTTTTCGTGATTAATTAATTTTAATTGTTTAATTGATTAGAAAATCATTATATTGCTAGAGAGCATGGGTTTACTTTAAATGTGAGACCCATAAATATATGTTCGGAGTTTGTAAGAGAAATAGGCCCTTCTCTTACCTTAGATCAATGTAAAATTTTAATTGAGGACTTCTTCACAATCCACTTACATGAAAGTTGGTACTATAATCTTTATGAATGGGATGGAATGTTTAGATGCTGTAGAAAACGCAACAATACATGCAAAGACAGAACGTTTTCATGATTTTACTTTTGAATCACACTAGACTCTACAAGAATTTTTCATTGTATAACTAAAAACTAAACAAAATCGGAGGAGAATTGATAAGTGTATTTTATATAATTATTTGGACTTAAAAATATCGACATTTAATAGTTTTTTAAGCAATTTTAGTCTAGTTTATTGTGTATTTCATTTATTACGTAAAATTCGATGGCTGGAAGTTGAATTGAAAGAAAGAAGCGAAAAACGGCTAAAAATGGTGAAGTACAAAATTTTGAGGAAAAAATTGCAAATATCCAATGGTTGATTTGGACCACATTAGATACTTTGAAAATTGATGGGAGTCAATTGGATGCAATTAAAAGTCAAAAAAGAATATAATATGATCAGAATATTACTATCAATCAACTTCCAATCACATAAAACATCTTCCGGATTTTTAGTCAAATATTGAGACCCATTTTTGGCAAATTAAATGTCCGAATTGGAAAAATTATATATCTAATAAATTGTAGCTCTTTGAATTAGCTTTCTGAAACATTTTGAATCAACTCAACCGGATATTAGGGGACAAGATTATGTTCAAAATACTGACTGCTGTGCAGAGACAAAAAATCCGCACATGAAGATAATTTTCCTTATTCGATTGGAACTCTTTTGGAAACCAATGAGAACGTGATTTTCAACGAATTTTTGACTTCTGCAAATACCTAATAGTAGAATACATTAAATGAGCTCTCATATAAATCTAATACTCCAATATTCATCAATTATTATCATCAAAGGAGGAAATTTCATACTTTTGTGAGAGAATCGAATGAGACTTGCAAGAATTCAATTAAGTGAAGATTCAAACTTGGTTTTTGAGCAAAGAAGAGAGGACACAAGTGGAGATTCATAGGAAAATCATTGAAGAGATTCAAGATTCATCGTCATCTTCTCAATTTATCAAAAAACCGGGTTATGTCTTTCTACCAAAATATGATTTCTTGTAATTTCAATATGTTAGGCTTTATTTTATACATTGCTATGATGAGATGAACTCCTATTATGATATTTTTAGTTTTTAACTAATACTTTTGACTTTAATTTGTGAATGTTTATTACTGTTTTTATCATTCTTTTCAATTCTCTGATCACCAATTGAATTGTTAGTGGATTTTATTGTTATCGAGAAAGATATAGGATTTAAGCACAATATAATAAACATTGTAAGATTCGATAAAAGATAGAGTTATATCTCTATACTTTATATGGTTTCAATAGATCTTCTAGAATTTGTTAATGCATTTATCATGTTTGCATCTTTTATCGAGTAATAGAAAGGTCATATGGGGGAATAGATTTGATTGCTATCAAAAGAGGCTTTCGATTAAATTAAGAACATTGACCAACATGAATGATTTCAAATTGTCGATTTAATTGTTACACTAAACATAGAATAGCAAGGGGGATTCGACATCTTAGTAATACGTTCGTATATTTGAAAAAACTCATTAAATCACTTTCTAGCTTAATTGATAATTTAGATATTAGTTAGAAAAATTAGAACAACTTGTTTGCTATTCGATTAAAGTTGCAATTAAGTTTAACTCGATCAAATACATAATCCTCGTGAGTTCAACACTCTATTCACTACTTTATTACTTGTTCATGATCCCGTTCAGTTGCGCGAAATCTAACGATCAAGAAATGTGAGATTATAATTATACATTATGGGGCATTCATAACGTCAGTCCCCTTAGATTTTCCGATGGCATAAAGCTTTATTCTATCAAGAACAAGTTATCGGCTGTTGACAAGTGAGCAAGCATTATCGCTGGTTTTAAGTAACCATTCCATGAATCCAAATAAAATAAAGGACAATAAAAATGAATACTTTCAGATTTTAGAGAGAGGGAAGTAAACGGAGATTCTTCGTTAAGTCCGACTCTAGGTACTGGAAAATTTCCACCAATGATTCATCAGGCAAAAGAGCTTTTATCCACAGATAAATATTCACATGTTTCCGATTGCTAAAACAAAGTCCATGGTCGTAAACAAACATGATAGGTAACGTGTGCAGAAGTTCAGTTTGGACCCCAAAAAAAAAGAAATTGTAAAGGAACATAGAAAAGTCTATATTAGATCAAAGTATTTATCTTATTTATCTTATGTGAACTACGGCAATGAGCAGTAACCATAATTGATATCTTAAGAGTGCTTAATTCGAAGTTACAAGAATCATGAATGGTAGGAAATAACTGGGTCTAACTATAATTTTAAAAGTTCAGGGGTTTAACTGAAATTTAAGAAAACCTCGTATCCTAGATGGAATTTTTGCAGCTTCACGTGTAATTAAAATTTTCTATGTAAAGAAATCAATTGAGAACTCTTCATCTGAGGCCCTTTAGCTGCTAAGATTTTGATCTTCTGTTTATCTACCTCATGTAAGTCATTGATTAAGCCGAATCCCAACTCCGTATCCATTTCTTATTTTGTTCAAAATCTGTCAAGAAAACCTATACTAATGATAACAACAAACTAGGCCTTTTTTTTTTTTTTTCCAAATTAATTCATTAATTCAACAACTCTTTTTTGTATTCTAAGGGTAAAGTTGGGAGTTTAGGGGTATCAATTATTGGTTTATTTTAAAGTATCGATTTTGAGAATTTATAAACAGATTGATTTAAATTGATTTTAGTAGCAATTTTTAAAATAATACAACCCATGTTTATGAGTTTATTATGCATTGATCCTAAAAGTTTCTAAAAGAATAAAATTACATATATGTTTCTTAGTGTAATTTATAATTTATAATTTCTTGTATAATTTCTTTTATACATAAGTGATATTTTATTTTTAAGTAATTTTTCACATATAAGTTAATATTTGCTTAAAATTTTAAGTTAATGCTTTTTTTTTACTTATATAAATTTTATAATTATAAGTTAATTTTGTACTTTTAAATATTTTTTACACATAATTAAATTTTATACTTATAAGTAATTTCACATTTTATATGTGAATTTTTATTTTAGCGGTAGTATTTTTTTCTTTATAATTAAACATTGTTTACACAATGATTTCTATCTTATGAGTATTTTTAACTTTTGAGTAAAATTTTAATTAATTTTTTCGTTATAAATATTTTTTTAATTAATGTATATTTTCATATACAAGTCAATTTTTAACAAAATATATTGTTTGGAATTATTATTTTAAAAAGGATAAAATTAGAATAAAATTTGAGAAATGGCAGAAACCCTCCGATTTGGTAGATTTTTGGTAGATTGAGAGAAACTATACAAATTATATTATGATGATTTTGGATATTTTAAAGCCATCCAAAATCAGTGCCCAAAGTAAGCACACTTCTCACAACCCCTTATAAATGATGTCATCCAAAATCGATCAAAATCATTGAAAATAAGAAACATCCAAGCAAGCCCTTAATCTCAAAAGGAATCACTTCCATGAATGATCATTTTATGAATCCCTATTCTGAATGCATGCAAAAATATGTTATCATTAGCATCTGGCCCATAAGTTATGAGTAAAACACAACCATAATGTCCTGTCAAGAACGTATCATCAACAACAATTATGGGCTTAAAAAATTCCTAACATTTCACCGATGTACCCAATTCCACGTAGAGATGCCTGAATTGGCAATTTTCATTAGTCTCAATGCTCTTAATAGATCCCAAGTTCTTCCCACACAACATGTCCAAATATGCTAGTATCTTCCCATATGACTCTCCAAGATCCTTCATTATAGTCTTAAACACATGCTCTATAGACCTCAATTTTTTTCATAACCCATTGACACACCAAATGTATTCATCATGTCATTTATTGATGTGGAGCTTATTCCCAGCAAGCACCAAGTTCAAACCGGCTTAGTCTCACCTATTAAGGTGACACCACAAAGTATTGAGACAACTCCAAACCACCACCAAGGCCGCCACACTTCCGGTTTCTATCGGTTGGACAAGATGAAGAACAATAATATGCCCACTTGAAATAAACCACAAAGGTCACAGTGAAGAGAAGAAACCGAGAGGAAAGTCTCACAGAGAGAGGTTAGGCATACTTCATTTGGAGGTCGAGAGGAAGACAAGAATATAAGCCAAGTAAATATCCAAACAAAGTAAGTTAGGTTAGAGTTATTTAGTAGACCAAACAAGGCTCGACTCAAAAATAATGGGCTTCAAATTAATAACATAGCCCTCCAAGGAAATGGGACGAACCGTGAGCAACACTATTAACAATAGGTTACTTCAAACGGTCCATAGGAATGTAGATTAGGTTGTCTCGATAATTGTGTCGATATACTAATCAATCATATGGCCAAGATTGATTGATAATAGAATCGGGGTTACATCATAGCCCGGGGGTGGTTTGACAACAAATTGCCTAACAACCTTCACCTTGGTGTCAAAGGACCCGCAAAAGAAAAATGTCTCCCATTAATGACACCTCTAATAGAAAATCGATAAAATTGAAAATCATTTACCTGTGCCAATGTTTAGAAGCTCCTTGCAACTTCTAAACTTTGCTAGTGGCTGTACCTTCGTCCCCATATCAGAGGGGTTATAGTGGGTGTGGACCTTTTCAAGTCTTACCACATCTTGAGATACTATATCTCTAATGGAGTGGAGTCTAACATCAATATGTTTAGTACGTTCATGAAAAACGGGGTTCTTGCATAAATGTATAGATGACTGACTATCAAAATACACTACCACATAATCATTCAAGACACATAGTTCATGAAGAAGGCCTCTAAGCAATAAAGCTTCTTTAATAGCTTCAGTGGTAGCAATATATTCTGATTCTGTAGTGGATAGTGTAACAATATGTTGTAACTGTGATTTCCAACTAACACATGAATTAGATAAGGTAAACACGTAAGACGAAGTAGATTTCCTACCATTCCTATCTCCCGCGTAGTCATTATCTACAAAATCCTTTAATTTTATACCTTCTTTATTAGCACTAAACTTTAAACCTACGTCACTTGTACCCTTCAAGTACTTTAATAGTCACTTTAGCGCTTTCCAATGTTCAGGGCCCGGATTAGCCATATATCTACTGGGAGTACTAACAGTAAAACCTAAATTCGGTCTAGTGCAAACCATCAAATACATTATGGAACCAATCACATTAGAGTAAGGCACTCTACTCATGTATTCTACTTCACGCTCATTGCAAGGGAATTGTTCCTTCGATAAAACAAAATGATTAGCAAGAGGCAGCGTGACACATTTGCAATCACTCATATTAAGTTTCTTCAATACTTTGGATATGTATGGAGACTGATGCAAAAACAAAATAGAATTTGACATATCTCTTTCAATTTCAATGCCTAAGATTCTCTTAGCCTTACCTAAGTCTTTCATGTCAAATTCACCACTTAGTTTTCCTTTTATGTTATTTATCCACTTAGAGGATGATCCAATCAAAAGCATGTTGTCCACATAAAGCAACAAAAATAGATAATTATCATCAGTCTCATTGTGTTGAAAATACAGGCAGTGATCAAATTTACTTCTTTGGAACCCTATAGTGAGTACAAAGGAATCAAACCTCTTGTACCACTGTCTAGGAGATTGTTTTAACCCATACAAGGATCTTCTCAGAAAACACACATAATCAGGTTTTGACTTATCCTTAAAATCTTTTGGTTGATTCATGAAAATTTGTTTATTAAGCTCACCATGTAAAAAAGCAGTTTTTACGTCAAGTTTTTCAAGTTCCCTGTCAAAGTGTGCAACCAATGCGAGCATGACCCTAATAGTGGTGTACTTAACAACTGGTGAGAAAATTTCATTATAATCAACGCCCTCCTTCTATGTATAGCCTTTAGCTACTAAGCTAGCTTTAAACCTTCGGGGTTCCGAGCTGCTAGTACCTTCCTTAACCTTAAAGACCCATTTACAATCAACAATTGATTTGTTCTTAGGCCTAGGTACTAGCTTCCAAGTATGATTCTTTTCTAGAGAAGAACTCATTTCTTCTTTCATTGCCTTAAGCCATTCATTAGATTGATCACTGCCTATTGCTTCTTCAAAGGTCTTTGGCTCTTTATCAGCTAGTTCGGGCAAAAGCTAATTCAGATTCAAAATCGAACCTTCTAGGTTCTCTTGTTTGTCTCCTCTCTCTATCCCTAACTAAGTTATAGTTAGCTAAAGGATTTTCTTCCTCATAGTGCTCTTCTATCACTATTTTGTTACTATTCTCCACCTCGGGTTCCTGAGCTTGAGTCTCCACCTCACTTGAAGCAATAGGGGCAGGTGGACTGAGTTTTCCTAACTCCACCTTAAACTGGTCTCTCTCTTCACCTGGTTCAGCTTCACTCTCAGGTTTAGTTTCTCCTTTAATACACAGCATCTCATTTTCGTTAAACGTGACATCTCTACTTATGATGATTTTCACCTCTTTTTGGCTTCTATCCCATAACCTATAACCCTTAACACCCTCGGGGCATCGTAGAAAGACACACTTCCTAGCTCTAGGTTCGAGCTTACCCTCACTTTGATGAGAAAAAGTTGTACAGCCAAAATTTCTAAACAATGAGTAATCACTCAGTTTACCTGACCATCTCTCATGCGGAGTGTCACCATTCAATGCAGCAGAAGGAGTCAGATTAATTAAATAACAAGCGGTCATAACAGCCTCACCCCAAAATGACTTGGGAACACCAGAACTAATCATCATGCAACGTACTTTATCAAGTATGGTCTTATTCATCCTTTCTGCTACCCCATTTTGTTGAGGAGTGTAAGGAACGGTCTTATGTCTAGTTATGCCACTTTCTTTACACACACTATCAAATTCCTTATTGCAGAATTCTAGGCCGTTATCTGTCCTAAAAAATTTGATTTTCTTGCTAGTTTGATTTTCCACTTGTCTCTTCCAATTGTTAAAATTATTAATGGTCTCAAATTTATCCTTCAAAAGATAAACCCACACTTTTCTAGTGTAATCATCGATAATAGACAGGGAATATCTATTCCTACCCGATGTGGGATTTCTAGCAGGACCCCATAGATCAGAGTGCACATATTCGAGCATGCCTTTAGCTCTATTAACACTCGTGGAGAAAGAAGTTTTATGGTGCTTACCAAGCACACAATGATCACAAAATGGCAAATCTGACACACAGTCATTACCAAAAGCACCTTTTTCGTTAAGTAGCTTAAGTCCCTTGACCCCCACGTGAGCAAGTCTATTATGCCATGTGTGTGTATGAGATCAATCTTGGCAGAGGAGATAGAGGGGTTCACTCCTCTAATCACTTCCCCAGTAGTAATATATATATCGTTTTTCTTAATTCCCTTAATGGAAACTAAAGCACCCTTGATCATTTTTAGCATACCATTTTCAATTTTACCAGTAAAGTCATCCTTCTCAAGTCTCCCTACTGAAATCAGATTCCTAAACAACTCAGGAATATATCTAACGTCCTTTAACGTATACACGAAACCTGTGTTAAATTTTACGTTACCAATTCCAGCAATAGTATAGGCAAAGTTATCACACAGCACAACATGCCCAACATTAGATTCATGCAACTTATAAAACCAATTCTTTTCAGACGTCACATGAAAAGATGCACCAGAGTCAAGTATTCACTCATGCATGTGAGAATTAGCAGTTAGATTTAATTCAGCAGTGTATGCAACTGGACTATATATACCTCATCACCATTTATATCGAAAGTAGATGCTAACACATTGACCTCAACTCTCTCCTTAACCTTTAGCTTACCCTTCTCCTTATGACAATCTTTTATAAAATTCCCTGTGTTTCCACAACCATAACATGTTCTCGCCTTAGTCCTAGATTTTGATCTAGACCTACCTTTGCTCTTCTTTTTCCATCCATTACCACTTGACTCACCACTAGTTAGATATCTATCGTGACTATTTTGCCTAAATTGAGTTCTACTCCGCATCATATGTACCTCACCGTTCCTCTTATCATGTTTTTCAGCCATAATTTCCATTTCTTTACTTCTAAGGGAATCTATGACAATTTCAGTTGTTAATGTGTCTCTACCATACTTAATGGTGTTCTTAACTTCCTTATAGGAATCAGGAATTGCATTGAGCAAAATTATAGCATTATAAGTCTCGGACACAGTCTCATTACGAATAACTATATCTTGTACCAATTTGTTAAACACGTCTAAATTGTCATCAAGATCCTTTGAATGACCCATTTTGAAACTGAAAAAACGTTCAAGCAGGTAGAGTTTATTCGGTGTAGACTTAAGTAAATACAAGTCTTCTAATTTTTTCCAAAATTCTTTAGTGGTTTTCAGTTTACCTACCTTTCTTAAAACGGCGTCAGACAAGTGTAAAATAATTGAGGTATAAGCAAGCTCATCAGCTTCTTCTCTTTGTTCTTGTGAAAAATCAGTTGAAAAATTGCCTTCAATGGCCTTTGAAACCTTTTGTTGAACTAGAATGCCCTTCATTTTTTGTTGCCAAATAGCAAAGTCACCCTTTCCATTAAAAATTCTCAAATCAAAGTTGTAAGTTGTCATCTTTACACAACAGTCAAAAATGCACAAACCACAATCAAACCACACACAGTAGTCCTAGGGTCACAGACAGTATACACCGTTTTAGATTCCCAGAATTTCGTAAGACTCGTGGTCTTAGATCAAGGAAATGTTCGAACAGGTAAGGTCACGATATTTCTAACGGAATAAGTAAGCAGCGAAAATAACAATGCAGCAAAAAATACGTCTAGCAGATAACTAGTCTCACAGTAACTAGGTCACTAAGAATTACAAAACTGATTTTAACCCAAAACAAATACTCAATCAAAAACAATCAAGAGCACGTAACCCTAATTCTAGCACAAGCAATGGTTGCCAAGCAATGACAACCCCCAACCTACTATCACCCCACAGAGTGACGTGCTAATGCTGAAAATTAACGGGTTAAGCCAATTTACCAGAGCGGACGTGTCTGAGTCCGTATAATCGAGAGAGATGCGAATCTACTGCTTTAGGGACACAATCTTGGCCTAAAGTAATTCAATAGATATATGCAGTTTCAACCGTTAATCCACCAAGAGCAAAATTGTCCAACTTTTTCTGTGTAACCTGAAACAGAAAATAAACAGTGTCAGTGCATTCAGGGGATTGAAATGAGCAAACTGCCCGAAGGAAGTTCGCCCGTAATTGCCGCCACGCGCCGTCGCCGGAAGCCCACGCACCGCCGCCCGAAGTTCGCCATCGCCACCATGCGTCGCATTGGAAGGGGCACCTCAGCTTGCTGGTTCCGGGTATGGGGTCGGTTTCGCCGGAAAGTTCCTGGTTTGGCCAGAAAACGCGATTGCAGGTTCGGTCCTCTATGAAAATTGCGCACACCGCCGCCGTTTTTGGTGGTTTTCTAGCCGGAGAAGGTGACTCTTGCTCTGATACCAGATGTGGAGCTTATTTCCAACAAACACCAAGTTCAAACCGGGCTCAATATTACCTATTAAGTCGACACCGCAAAAGGATTGAGACAACTCCAAACCACCACCAAGGCCGCCCCACTTCTGGTTGCTATCGGTTGGACAAGATGAAGAACAATAATATGCCCACTTGAAATAAACCACAAAGGTCACAGTGAAGAGAAGAAATCGAGAGGAGAGTCTCACAGAGAGAGGTTGGGCATAATTCATTTGGAGGCCGAGAGGAAGACAAGAATATAAGCCAAGTAAATATCCAAACAAGGTAAGTTAGGTTAGGGTTATTTAGTGGACCAAACAAGGCTCGACTCAAAAATAATGGGCTTCAAATTAATAACATAGCCCTCCAAGGAAATGGGACGAACCGTGAGCAACATTATTAAAAATAGGTTGCTTCAAACGGTCTATAGGAATGTGGATTGGGTTGTCTCGATATACTAATCAATCATATGGCCAAAGCCGATTGATAATAGAACCGGGGTTACATCATAGCCCGAGGGGTCGTTTGACAACAAATTGCCTAACAATTGTATCTATAGTCTGTTGCTTGCTTGTGATCTCCCATTATCAAATCCAACCCGCAAGAGTTCATATTTTTATACTCTTATTTCATGCAAAACCCAAACTCTTCACTTACCATTACAATGTGATTTCACAGCCCAAAAAAAATTAATCAGGATATATAAAACCATAAGCGTAAAGATTCCATCCTGAAGATTTTGGTGAATTGCTTTTCTTGGTTTCTCTTTTGTCCGTATGTGCGTCGGTTTTAATGAGAAAATGGTTTTCTCGACCATAAGTGATACAATACATATAAGGGAGGTGTGGCATGACAATCTTGAAGCCGAGTTTGCTTTAATTCGAGATATTGTTGATGATTACCCGTACATTTCAATGGATACCGAGTTTCCGGTCATTGTTATTTGGCCCGTAGGTGATTTTAAGACGAGCTGAGCAAAATTTTAAGACCCTTAGGGCTAATGTGGATCTTCTGAAGGTAATTCAATTGGGCCTAACCTTCTCTGATGAAAATGGGAATCTCCCCACCTGTGGAACTGATAAATACTACATTTGGCAGTTTAATTTCCGTGAATTTAACCTTGAAGAAGATGTTTACATGCATGACTCCATTGAACTATTAATCAATAGTGGCATTGATTTCAAGAAAAATAATGACGGTATCCATGTTTATGAATTCAGCCAACTTCTGATGTCGTCCGGGGTTGTGTTGAATGATGAGGTCCATTGGGTGACTTTTCATAGCGCGTATGATTTTGGGTACTTGTTGAAGCTGTTGACTTGGAAGAGTTTGTCTGATACTCAAGCAGATTTGCTTAAGATGTACTTCCCGATTGTCTATGATATCAAGTATCTGATCAGGTTCTGCAACAACCTTTATGGCGGATTGAACACTATTGCAGAGCGCTTGGGCGTGAAGCGAGTTGGCACCTGTCATCAAGCTGGTTCTGATAGTTTGCTAACTTGTTCTACATTCTTCAAGTTAAGAGAGACTTCCTTAGGAGGCTCAATCGAGATGTATTTTGGTGTGTTGTATGGTCTTGATATTGGGAAATGAATTGACAGATTACTGCTGAAAGAAAATGAAAAAAGTATAAGGAAAATGCTACTTTATCATGCCCTTTTACATGCACAATGATAGAATGACCTGTCAACAATATAATATTAACTCTTTGACCCACTATTCTCTGTTTGTTGTTTAAAACCGAATGAAAAGTGAGAAGATCGGGTTACCCATTTCATTAGGTGCCAATTTTCTTTGTCATCCACGGAAAGTCCATTTTGGCGCTCAATATCTACAGTATCGACCACCACACTTCAGTATCTACCACCATTCCAGATTCCACAATTTCCAGTAGTGTCCGACATCTCCGATTTGGGACCTTTGTTCAGACCATTTGCCAACCACGTCTTCAAAATTATGACAGAAAAAGGTGAAGGCCGAAATTTATTGGAATGGATTGAATATATTTATGGAATCTGCGAATTTGTTTGAAAATTTAGGGCCAAATCTCCCTTTTCATTGTGTTACACCATCACCTTTCCAGCCACACTATTTTTAGTTACCACATCTTTGTATGTTTGTTGTGTGTAGATAAAATCTTCTGATTTATTTTGTGTGAAATCTGAAATTTCTTATACATGATATTGATTTTGGACAGAATAGTCAGGAATTTTTAATTAGAAACATGATGACTTGACATTATAACTTGACATTATTGGGGTCAAAGAGGAGAAATTTTATCATTTTCACACAATACTTGGGCAGTTCACTAAACACACGAATTAGTAATTTTTTCCCAAGTCCTAAGTAACATCAATGTGGGCCAGTATGTACATAGGAGACTTTTGAGGTTGGTAAAATAATTTTGTCATTTAATGTCTACTTAAGGAATTTTTAAATTTTAAGTAGAAACATGATGACGTTTAAGTAGAATGCTTGTTCGAAAGAAGCCATTTTTTTATGTTATGAACGACCGTAATTGAATATGTTGCATAACTCGGCTTTTTGTCACGGGGAAAGAAATTTTGGACGACGTCGAAGCCGTTATGTTGGTGGAGTCCGACTAAGAGAATGATCCTGACAATACAAAATTACTAGGTGATGACGGAACAGGAGGGACCGGTGTGATTGTGATTGTGCCTGAAGTGGGCATGAAGTTTAATGACGAAAATGAAATATTCAATTTCTACAAACGATATGCATACGATATGGGTTTTCTAGTGAGAAAAATAAATTTGAAAAGGGATGATGATGGAGTCCTGAGATATGTCACATATGTTTGCAGCCGCGAAGGGAAAATATCAATAATACAAGCGTTTCTGTGAAGTCACAAGCTACCATGCAAAGTGGTTGTAAAGCCAAGCTTATAGCATGTTCAAATATTTGTGGAGTATGGCGAATTAATACGGTATACCTGGATTACAATCATAAAACAAGTCCTTCGAAGTCTAGATTGTTTAGATGCAACAGACAATTAAGTGCTCAGGCGAAATTTCGTCTTGAAGTAAATGACATTGCAGGAATACCGCTGCACAAAAGTTTCAATTCTGCAGTTGTCGAAGCAGCTGGATACGAGAATATGACCTGCATTGAGAAAGACAGTCGAAATTATGTTGAACAAGTTAGGCAGCTAAGACTTGGAGAAGGTGATACCGCAGCAATACAGTCATACTTTTCGACTATGAAAGCACGGTGCTCAGGGTTCTATTTCAGTATTGATTCAGATGAGGAGTCGCGTCTGAAAAAATATATTTTGGGCAGATAATAGGAGTCGGCAAGCATGTATTGAATTTGGTGATGTTGTCACATTCGATACCACATACCTAGCAAACAAGTATGATATGTCGTTTGCCCCATTTGTTGGAGTGAACCATCACGGACAGTCTTCTCTCCTCGGATGTGGTCTCATATCGAACGAGGATACTGATGCATTTGTGTGGCTTTTTCGAACATGGCTGCAGAGCATGAACTGCCGAGCTCCTAACGGGATAATAACTAATCAAGATAGGGCAATCTAGAATGCAATCCAGGTCGTGTTTCCCAGTATGAGGCATAGGTGGTGTCTGTGGCACATATTGAAAAATTTGCCCAAAAAGTTTGGATTTTACATTGACAAAGCTTCAATATTCTCTGCTTTACACGGATTGGTTTATGATTCTCAATTTATTCAAGAATTCGAAGAAGGTTGGCAGCAATGATAGAAACTTATAATTTGCAAGACAATGAATGGTTATCATGTCTTTATGATAATAGATCCCGTTGAGTTCCTTGCTTCTTGCAGAGCAGTTTCCGGGCGGGGATGTCAACAACTCAAAGAAGTGAGAGTATTAATGTATTTTTTGACGGGTATGTTGATTTGAAAACCTCGTTAAAAAAATTCGTCGAACAGTATGAAATAACCTTAAGAAATAAGGTTGAGAAAGAGTTTCCAGCAGATTTCAAATCGTTCTCACAAATGGTGCCTTGCACAACTAGGTATGAAATGGAGAAGCAATTTCGGGCAGTGTACACCATTTCGAAATTTAGAGAAGTTTAAGATGAATTCGTTGGCGAAGTTTATTGCGATCTTGTCTCCATTAGCGAGGGATTTTTGGGGAGGATGTATGAGGCACACGAAGATGTCATACATGACTAGTACTGCACAAAGAGATTTTTTTTGTCTCATTGTCGAGTGACAAATGTGAAGTAATTTGCAGCTGCCACTTATTCGAGTTTCGAGGAATCCTTTGTAGGCATGCAATCATGCTATTGATATGCAATGGAGTGAAATTATTGCTAGATAAATACATTTTACGGAGATGGCGGAGAAATGTTATCAAATCCCACACGAGGGTTGCAGTGAACTACGCCAGGTTGGATAGTACCCCAACACAGTTGATGTATGATAAGATGGTTACCACATTTGCTACATTGGCAAGCATCACTTGCAATGATGACGTAAAAGTTGGTTCAATATTAGAATGGATTGAATCTCAGTGCAAACAGATGTCCGCGTCGAAGTCCAATTGCGGGAGTAATGTCTTGTCCAGTCATACTACTCGTATAGCATCGAATGATATCGCATCGAAGGATACTGGCAGTGGATGCATTAGTGTTCGGGATCCAAGAGGGTCTAAGAGAAAAGGTGCTCCTAAAAAACTTCGGAAGAAGTCCCCGTTGGAATTGAGTTCAAATAAAGCGAGAGTACGTTACATTACCTTTACCATACTTCTTTCTTCTCGTGTTCAAATATATGTTTCCATATAAAATTCTGATATGGAGTGATGTAGGCAGGTTGCATTGCACCCAAAGGGAAAAAAGCGAAGGCATGCCAAAGTAATCCTAGAGATGGTGCAACCTTGTTTCTGACAACCCAACAATCACAATATTCAATGCCAGTACCGTTATCATATTCGCAACTCATAATGGTTAGTGTATTATATTATTACAGTTCGTTGATGTAGATAAATTTGAATGAAAAGTTATATTTTCCCATGTAGGGTACAACCCAGAGTGTTGGGTTCTCACAACACTTACAACCGTCTACTTGATGCGCCCAGATGATCAAGGTAATGATGAGGTTGGATATTCAATAGTTGAGGTTACTTTGCAATTTTTTGGTTGTGTAATAAATTGTCATGGTGTGCAGTATGTCATGCAATGCCTTACTATGTTCCATACGTGCTGGACAACAATGGGACTAACCCATCACATTAAAATAGCGATACAACAAAACAGAGTTGGTACATATATACAAATTATGTTTTGAGCCTACTAGATATTCTTATCATTAACCGTGTCAACTAACCTTCGTTTTGCTGTAGGTATTCGAGCGAAGAATGTAACTGGGAGTTCGATGAGTGCCATATCAAGTGAAATCTCCGTGTTTATCATGACACCATTCTGCAATGAGAAACAATACTAGTGCTGTAAATGTGAAATTTCTGAAGGCAGTAACTGGTCTTTTTTGTGCCTTCTCTTTGTACATATTCTGATCGGGAAAACATACTACTTTTCTTATTTATTTTTTTGTGATAAGAATGCTTGTGTTCTCGTGCTATGAGGAGAAATTTGTTCTCATTATACTTTTATTATTACTTATCATCATTACATTATTGCTCAAGAGCTCTGTGACTTCAATTGCGTTTTTGGAGTCTTGGTCGAGTAAGTTTAAATTAACTCTGGTTAAAAGCCTAAGTTTGTGGGAAAAATGTGACATTTCCACCGTTCAAACTGCAATTAAAAGATTGGAGGCTGTGGAAATTATCACTGAAAACTTGAAGATGAATTAGGGTGCATGTTCAGGAGGTTGATTCGGACAAGTGCATTGCTTCTTAACATACTTACCAACTAGGAATAAAATATGTTTTACCCAGCTGGCTTTTGTCATTACAGCACAGTTTAAGATCACAGGTTAAGTTTACATTTGCCTGATTGTGCTATTTTAAATTTGTAGAAGCCTGAAAAATAAAATGAAATTCGATTCATATTTTTAGGTGATGATCTAACACCACAAGCCTAACCTATAGACGAACCTTATGCTCGACGCACACAAGAAATGAAAGCCCAATACCTATCCAATATGTCTTAAATAAATTTTAAATGAAGTTGGATGGAATTTAACGTTTCCCCAAAGTTTTGACCCGATGGTAAATATTTATTTCATGTATAGTAAAGTTCATTTGCGAACATATTATTTTTCAAAATGACGGATTTATAAGTAAAAAGAGATTTCATAAGTCTTTACTTGAGGATTTATGTTAATATTTTTAAGTTGAATAAAGTTTGGAAAAAAAAATTGATGACAAATATATAGTATTGTATGTGTACCTTCCATGAAATATGCCCCATTAATTCAAAGAACTTCCAATCAGGCACACACGTTATCACAGGTCGTGTGACTTAAAACCTTTGCTTTTAAAATGTTTTTAAATCCTTTTAAATTGATTGCAACCAACTTTCCCAGAATTTGGGAATGAAACCTCCAAATTTGCCAATTAACCAATTAATCCATTTTAAATTCTCTTTTAATTAGGAGTGATGAATACCACAGTTTTTTACTTTCAAAATTGTCATGTGTGTAATTTATACACAAAATAGATGCACACAAAAACATACCAGCACAAATTCATTAAACCCTTTTTATTTCCTTTAATTTCTAAGGCAGGACACGTTTTCAATAAAAGGAAACATAGACAATTCTTCAATTTATTCAATAAACGGCTTCCAACTTTTTCTAAGGGCCAATTGGAATTCACATATTCATCTTTCCACCAAGTCATTTATATCCTCTCCATTGTATGCTTTGTCACTTTGTAAACAAGAAAAATTTTCCAAATTAAGAAAAAGAAGAGAAAATACAAGCAGATTTCAATTTTAGAATTGGTTGCATTCAGGAAGCCATATTTACATCCAACTTCTTCGATTCAAAAGCATCAAACGAAGGTAGGTAGAAGTGCAAGTGTTATTTCGTTTTCAAATTATAAATTTTCGTAAATGTTTAAATGAATTGGTACCTACGGGTATGGTGCTTCGGCACCACAATAGTTGAATGATCATTCTCCGACTCTACGTGTTAAGATAATGCTACAGAAATTGGATTTTGCTGGAAATCTATCTATGTGCGATGGTATGAATCTATAGTTCAAAATTTTTAATTTGAAAATGAAGTGCACCAATAATATCTATTGAATTTCAAACTCATGGGATAAATTCCCTTTCTACAGATTGATTTGACTTGCTTGGGGGCGTCGATGATGGTAGATGGAGATGCGGCATGCCGTGGAGAAAATCGGTGACTTGAAAATTTTAATTAAATTATGAATGTTTACGTTTATTTTATTTTATTTCATGCTTGAAGGTAGATATGTGTCACAGAAAGAAATTTACAAATCACCGTTTACAAAACAAAACAAAAATGTTAGCGATTTAAAGTTTTATTCCCTCCTCAAAATTTCAGTTTCTACCTCGACTTTAAAAATTCATAACTCTTTCGTTACTTGGAATTTTTATACAAAACCAGTGGCATTGGATAGCCTAATAAGTTAGTTACTGAATAAAATTGGATTTACATCAATCCGCTGTTGGTAGAATTTTATATGTCACATAAAGTAAACTACACTGGGTGCTGTCTCTGTTTTTCAGCTTCTGTCCTTGGGTTAAAAAATCCATAACTCACTCATTACTTGATATTTTTGGACGAAACCAATTGGGTTTAATAGTCTCAAGGGTTGGCTACTGATTATAGTTGGAATCACGTCAATTCGATGTGTGTAGAATTTTATATGACACTTAACGTAAGCTGCACTGGGTTACCTTTCAACCCGAGTCGCTGCGAGATTTAAAAAAATTATTTTAGTGCCCTATATGCTGCCGACGGAGTCAATTTTTGAACATATCATATTATAAGGAGTTTTCAACTCTACGCTAAGATTTCACGATTATTCGAGGTTGATAGCCATGCAAACGAATTTATTTTGTCCATTACAATTAGAGACAAAAACTGAAACAGCAATATTACTTTCAAAGTTTTACAAAAATTTCACGTCAAATTTTGGTTACATGCATATACGGTATGATGCATACACGGTATGCTTTAAATACGGTATGATGTAAATACGATATACTGTAAATACGATATGATACATATACGATATGCTGCAAATATGGTATTATGTAAATACAGTATGCTGTGAATACGGTATGTTGCATATACGATATGCGAATCTAACATGTAAAGTGCATATATTATATGATTGAATCCCTTTTTTGAAATTGTTTTCTTTTATTATATAAAAAAAATTGAATTAAATTTTCTCAAAATTAAATCTTTATACCTCCCACTAAAATCATGGTGAATTAATTTACGGCTAAAGTATAGTTAATCTTGTAACGTTTCGATCGATGCGGGTCCTGACGTTACAAAATCCTCAATTATGTTCTTCTTCTCAACTGTTCTTCCCCCTTCATTGTAGTTTTGGGTTAAGACCTAATTAATCATTTAATTTTATGATTCTTAAGGTTTGTGAACGTTGTAGAAAGAATGAATCAGTTTTCTGCCTAATAAATGTCACGATTCAGGTGGTGTAAGGGATAGCTAGCTGTGTAATATAATTTGTAGCCGGGAGAGCAGCTCAAAGTGGGGCAAGTCTCTCGGCCTTGAAACTGGAATTTTCCACTACAGTAGAGAACCCATTGGTGCATTTTATTTACGTTACCTGCGTATATTGAGAAAAGACTCCTAGTCCCTTTTCAACTAGAAGAAACAATACTTCCAAGGTATGATTTCTCTTGCGCTCTTTTCAACTTCAAACTGATGCTTCATAACATTGAATTCTACAGGACAGTGTATTGAAGCTGGAAAACACAAAGTATCCTAAGGAAACAGGTTGAATAAAAAGTTTGCTATGAAGTTTTTGTTGGTATTCAGTACTGTACTTGAGCTTCAACTAGAACATATATTTAGTTAGTGCTATTCTTCCTTTCATCTCTAACTAAAGCATATACCTTGTTGCATTTTTTAAGTGGAATATTTGGCTCATATGCACATTTCTGTTTAGTGTCAGTCGGTTTAATGTCAACCGATTGATTTTCAATCATGTTGTATTCTTTGATTATTCTTTTTCTCAATAAAATAGGGAAATAAAGATGGATTATATTTTATTCAAGCCACAAAATGCTTAAACATTCAACTAAAATCTGTTGCAATCACTTCATTGAAAAGGAAAGAAATTACATAATGAAGAGACAATGCTTAAACATTGTGAGATGCTGGAATGTGATCAAAGTCCAAGTTGATACTACACATTCCTTGAATGGCAACTCCATCCCATCCACATTGCATAACTACAAACGACAATACCATCTAGACAATTCACATCGAGTGACCCCCTGCGATGACACAATTACAAAACAACATTACTTAACTACTAAATAGTGATGAAACTACTAATGCCAGAAATGCAAAACTGAATAAGGTCATTAAATTCAAAACTGCAATTCATTCACGGCCCTTTCCTTTCTTCTCTCCATCCACGTTTGCTCTTCCTTTGCGTATTGTCACGTTAAGAGACATCTCCACATTGCGTTGATCAAATAGTCGACATTGAGATTAAAACATGCAAGATAATTCTTCAACTCCTTTGCTCATCACATGATTCGTCGAAGTTATGCTGACTACACTTGCTTCACCGTTATTCTCGCCATCTTTCACCCACTCCCAATATCCATCCACATTTTGCAGTACAAGTATTGAATAATCTACCCTTGTTTTTGCTCTCTTTCTCTACCTCAAAACATTTAACGGATGCATGTTTGTACCATGGGCAATGCCATTTCTCCGGACAGTTAGCAAAAAATGCCCTTTTCCTCTACAACCATGACATACTCCATGGTTCTTCCCCGCCATCATAAGCTGAAAATAAACCACAACACATCAAAAGCTATTCAAGAATAAGAGCTCACATCCATTAAAGCAATCTTATTGAGTTCACAAAAAGAAGTTGATTCCAGACATCTATAAAATTCACACACCATAACGAGAAAATGCAAAATTTCAACATTCAAAGTGCACGAACAGAAGCTGATTGCTACTGACTACAATGATTACTGATTTCAAAGTTCACCCGATTTAGAGTTCACAAACCAAAGCTGATTTCAAAGTTCACTTGATTTAGGAGAAAAAATGGGAAAAAAAAAACCTCCATTCGACCCAATGATTGCTACTGACGAGAAAATCAGAAAACAAAAATTTGACCCCCAAAACTTAAGCGCCATAGTCAATCCTTCGAAAACCCACATTTTCGAACTTACTTTCAGTGACGAAGATGAGTACAGGTCTGGTGCAGCAAGCGACGAAGGGTACAAATGCCGTCCTTTTCGTTCCGGCGTCGAAGGGAGTGAGCTACTTGGTGCCAGCGGGAGGGTTTTGCTGTGGTAGATTTGAAGGAAACTGATTTCGTCTTGGGACTTTGTGCCGGTGGAAGGGTTCTGCTTCGGTAGACTTGGAGAACGGGTACGAAATGGGAAGGGCAGTGAGATATGGGTTTGAAAGATTGGGTCGGATCCGTGTTCGTTTTAATGTTTTATACATTTTCTGGCTTCCTTTTTTTCTTTTTCTTTTTTTTTTTTTTAAGGAAAAGGCAACTTTCCATGTCAGCAGGTCAAGCATTATGTCAAGGGCTTATGTCACCATATCACGATTGAGAGTATAAACCCTCAAAATTTAAATAAAAATCTATCTAACCTATCTATTTTACCAAGTTTCAAAACTCGATTGTCCATTTTAACCCAAACAACCAACCACTTGCTCCTTTTTGTATAATATTTATACCATGAACTAAAATTCCTTTTTTTATGATACCTCTAACCTCTATAGTTGGCACCATTTCACGAAGTTCATACGCTACGTGAAGTTGGTTTAGATTATGATTCTTTCTTTTGAGCTCCAAATAAATTGTTAGGGAACATGTTATGTTAGATTCAATAAGTATTTTGATTGCTATTGTTTTTCAATTCATAGTTAACTGATTAAAAGGAATATCAACTAGATTAATTATGTACGTCAAATCAGTACAAAAATCCTAACAACCTCCAATCCCATATATTCCTTGTTCTATTCCAAATCTTCGATAATTGAAAAATACATTAATGAAATCTATAGCTGCATGAAAATTGCAAGCATAACATATAACTCATGTTTGGTAGGAATTAAAATTTGAATTTTAATCTAAATTTAAATCAATAATTAACTTTAACCACAAATTTCTTAAGATCCATAACTTTTCAATCACACATTTCATAAAATTTTGTTAAAATCTACGAAAAAATTAATTGTAACCCTCACCAAACAAGGGCATAATGTAAGTATTATGAATTCCAATAACATAAATTCAAAATTTCTACATCCAACATGGTATGTAATGCATCATGAATTTTACCAACTATCAATGAACTTTAATCTTACAAGCAATCAAGTAATTAAACTTCTAATTCAGAACAATCACACCATTGAGCTTTATTTCCAAGGTATTAATTTTTATTTTTTAAAAATATTTTAATTATTTTGAGACCATTAAATAAATAAAATAATGCATACTAAAAATTAAAAGTTTAAAAAAAAATCCATATTGCATAATAATTTTTATTGTTAGATAATTTTTAAGTTTTCAAAATTAGACAATTTCAAAGATTCCAATTAGGGCCTGTTTGATTGGTTCGAATTCCACCTTTTTCCAATTTTATGTGTTTGATATGTTTTATTTTCCATGGATTGTATTTTCTTGCTTGTATTGGGAATTTTATTTTCTTGGTTTTTCCGGGTTACTGTAGCATTTTCTTTTTTTTTTTTTGGGTTGGCAAAGTTAACAAATTCTAAGAAATATTGTAAAAAACTATTTCTCTTTAATTGATAATTTTTATGTAAAACAAAGCCAAAAGAACACCAAAAGACATATGATTTTCTTGAATTTTTTTATTTTTTTATTTTTTGTTTTGGCAATGGAAACAAATTTCATCCCCTATACCAGTAAATTTTATCCCTTTAATTGACAACTTTTATGTAAAACAAAGTCAAATAAATACCAAAAAATACATTTTATTTCAACATTTTCCACGTGAAAAATTATACCAATCAAACACAATAATTTACAATTCCTAGGAAATCAATTTCTAGGCAATTCAATTCCCTGAAATTTGTTTTCAATTCAATTCAATTCCATATTTAAAATCAACCGAACCCTTATTATTTATTATGTTATATTAAGTGGAAGTATTTAGTTGGAACTTTGAATTAACTAATTTTGAAAATTTGAAATTTTTTTAGTTGTAGAAATTATTAAGTAATTAAAGTTTTTATTATTTTAGTTATTAGATATGGATTATTTTATTTATTTAATACATTTAAAATAATATTAGAAATTATTTAGAACTTTGAAATTAAAATTAAATAGTATGATTGATCCAAATTAGAAGTTTAGTGATTGAGGGTGAAAGGTTGAATTGTCATATTGAATAGAGATTCCATTACTTTTAATTGTCATTTTATAATTTCTATTAAATGGTTGAATAGAAGGCTAACAGAATGGCCTAACCTAATTGCTTGCAATAAATTAAAGTTCAGTAACCAGATTGCAAATAAGGGTAACATTCGGTAACCATGAGTGTATTTTGCCCAATTCTTTTAACCTCTTGTTGCCTACAATTTCTTTTTTCTTTTCTTTTTTTTTTCAAACTTCATCTAACATTTTCTCAATATATAATTTTACCAGATAAACCCTTTCATATTTTTAATATCATTTTTCAATTCCCCAAACAAGAACAGGAAGGTACAAGTGGCCGAGGGTTTATCTTGTGTTGCACAGATTTCCACTTAACTTGCTCATCACCAAACTTTGAAGGTAGTATCGGATTTATTTATGTTGATTTTGCACTCGATTCGATGGTTCTAAATGATTTAATCTCACACAAGCTGTGTTGAATTTTGATAAAGCTGGTACACTGCCTTCAAATCTGGCTGTATCTGGGAACAAAAATAACAGTTGCAGAAATTTGGGGTTTTTGGAGGAGTGAAGTTGGGTAGAAGCTTTCGGGCTTCGGTGGTCTTCTTGGTTATAATGGTTCTCCACATCGTGGCTATTTTATTGTTTACTAGAGGTAATCTCCTTCTCAATCAGGCCGAACTTTCCCAATATAGTCGATGCTCCGATGTTTTCGAGTCTCCTTGTTTCCTCCTTATGATCACAATGTTAACAACTCCTGTGGAGCAATGGCTAACATGACGAAACCTGCAGTTGACGGGGCTCGTTGTAATTGTTCTCGATACTCGCAGGTATTCTTCATATTGCTCTCTGGAGAAGTAAATTTAGCCTGATTAATCATTAAATCAAAACTCTTTTACTATAAAACAATATCCATACCACATTTTAAAAATCCTGATTTATAGGTTTGATTTTGTTACTCCAAGTACCTTCTATGCAGGCAAGGACTTCGACTTCATTGTGAATCAGTTTGCTTTTGCATTTTCACATGTCCCGTGATACGCATTTTCCTACAGAACTATGTTTTTTTAATGTTCTATATTCGAGTAGCTTTGCCAAACCATTTACCATTTATTCCATTTTTATTGATAAGAATTTCCACAAGTGAAACCATGGATGAATAAGCTATATTCAGTTACACTGTCTAAAGGTGATGATCTTATGTTTTATCATTTTATTTTTGAAATTTTATTAAGTGACTTGAGGGTCTTTCTAGAGTTGGTTAATAGGTCACTCTATTCCCTCATTAGACTAAACAAAGTTGCATTGATGTCTGTGTTTTATGGTCTAGTTTTTGTACACTTAGCTGGATATTAGATATTTGAGGAATTTTAAATTGACCTTCTTACAATGTGGAAACTGCAAAATAGCCTTACACTTTGATTCTTTGTTTAAAAGGCCTTGTTTTTATGTAAATATCTTAACTATCCATACTAGAAGCGACACTAATTGAGTCAAATTGACCCTAACCTGTTAAAATCAACATATTTCTATATTGACCCCAAAACAGGTCGAAATCAACACTTGTTTGCTACCTAAACCAATACAAATCAACATATTTCTAGTAGTACTTCCTATCAACCTGCATTGAAGGTTAAGTTTGTTATTTTTGATATCTCTATCCTTAAATTTTATTTCCATCATTAATTAGTCATTCTACTGCTGTTGGGGCAGAGAAATTTAATAATATCTTCTAATTGTTGTGCTAATGGAAATATCTCTTTTTCACTCTTGAATTTTTGCCCTTCTAAAGTATTGTCTAACTTTTTAGGATGAGAATTTACTATTCAAAACCCATCACCCTGCCAGTTGGCAAAGAAAAGAAAGAAACACAAAGTATTCTTGTTCATATTGAATTTCAGGTACTTAATTAGCATGCTTGCATTTGTGCGATCTTCCATCCTATCTATTGTGAATACAAGCTTGTAAATTTAAGAAAGACAGAGAAGTCAGATTTGTTATTGAAGCCATACATTCTATGTTAAGGTGCTACAACTTTGTCGCAAGCAAAAGTTCATTCTTGAACATTTAAATTCACCGAGAATTTCGAGGAAATTATGTATATTACATTATTGAATTGACAAGAATAATCTAAACTACATGTGGATTAAGTTTTGTTGAAGTTTCCTTTTTAAGCAAATTGGATGTTGCAATTTTTATTGATGCATTAGAGTTTTATTATAGTATTAGGTGCAAAAGCATATTTTTAAATTATGATGCACCGACAAGGACACGTGTCTCCGAAACGATACGTATTGGATATGTTGATATCCGATTTTTCAAAAAGTAGCGATACTATACATCACCGGCATGTTGATTGAATTCTTTAAAATTTTTCATTTATATAATATAAGTTTAATTTTATACTTTATTAATTTTTCTTATTGAAATATTCTATTTTTTATTTACTAATAACTTTGAGTTAAAAATATACAATATTTTTAATAAAAATTGAATTTTTTTATCGTAGAGTGTTCGAGAAGTGTCAGTATCGACACATGTCTGACACGGACACTTTACCCTAGTTGAAGTGTCCATACTACAAAGTTTTTAAATAAAGCTTTCTCAAATCCTATCTACATGATCCAAGATTTGATATATGCGGGGATGGAATTGTGTCCAGATCATCAAGGAACAAAGAGACTGTTAATTTCCATAATGACCCTCTACAACTTGAAATGCATGTATATTTCTATCCCTCCAAATCTCTAGCACGAGGAACTGTGGTTCCATGAGCCAACTTCTAGTTTTGTTTTCCCAGCAACTTTTTTGACAAACAGAAGTAATTTCTGCACAGGGGCATGCACTAATAACAAAGACCTTGAAATTTGACACCAAAACTCAAAAACACCTCATTGCAACGGGCTAATGGAAAAATGTTTACGCTTGTTTTCTAGTCTCTTATGAGCCCCTGAGAGATGAAATTTTAAAATTCTGTTTGAAGAGGACTGTTTAAACAACCATTGGATTAAACAAATTGATGATCAAGTTTTGTGTATAAAGGCATGGCACATTTTACTTCAATTTATCTTTGATGCCATATTATTTTTTTTGGGGCTTGACAACTGGTGGACTTCCCACTTTTATTGACGTAGAAAACAGCTATGGTGCACTATCAATGCAGAAGGTAACTTGATACATCAGGTCTGGCACTGTATTTGATTTAGGCTTTGGCATCAGATGCATCTAATTTAATTTCTTATATAACAGTTAATTTGTTTGCCAACGTTCATAATTTTTGTCTTTATTTCCTTCTTTTATCATGCCTCTCACTCAGTCACGTTAAAGATCTTCATACGGCATACATTACTTTTCATCAATGTTTTTGCTCAAAATCTATCGTGCTCATGAAACAACGATGTGTTTTTAATTTAATGTTCTATTTAAATATCTAAATAAGTTTTCTTTTCCTAATATTTAGCTCCCTCTTGAGATCTTTATGGCCTTGTCTGTCAGGTGGATGGCAGGTGCATCAAGAACTTGCTTCCAACCCTGTACAGAGAGTATTTGCTCATAGTACCCTTTCTTGGAGTGGTATGATTTCTGCTTATTTTCATTATTTTGGTTGCTAATTTATTAGAAGCTAGTTTATTTATTCTCCAGATATGGGAGAAGTGTAGCGACGGAAAAAAAAATAAAAAAAAATGTTGTGTTTCGTTTTAAAATAAAATTTTCTTGTAGTACTCGAATATAATTTGGGTTGTATTATTACATCGCTACGACCCTTCCTTAAGAGTTCAAATTAAAGTTTTGGTCACGATAGTAAAGTTTCGCGCACTTTTTTAAAATTTTATAAGATGTCGAAATTTCTTTTAAACGACAAATTTTTATTCGATTTGGTTATGTTATGTGGGACTACATATTTTATATTAATTGCTACCTATGTTAAGTCCTTAAAAATTTAAAATTTGATACACTTATTGTATATGCCAAACAACTCTTGAACATGATTTTTTTTGTCCTTCAACTGACTTCCATTTTTTTCAGCCACGTTATTTTCTCAACTCCTCAAATTGATTTTTCCATTAAGGCACCTGATTTAAATATACCATTCACCCACAAAGTGCCTAACCACTCCCCACCTCACTAAGTATTTTAAACTCCCATTTGTTAACTACCGTTTGGAAAGTTAACTTGCATGTTGATTTCACAAATCCACAATATATACATAAAATTCCACTTACATTATCATTTTAAATCTCATTTTCATTTATTGAAATCCCCATTTAAACTACCAACCGCCATTTCCGTTTGTAATTGAAAACATTTTCTTCAACCCCTGTAATGACGTTTCCTCTCCCAAACCATCATACATATAAATAAATTTCATTTACCCCACATCTTTTAAGTACTGAGCTCATGAAAGCAAAACGTTATGAGAGGAGCGCCCAGAGATCAGGCATATTGTGAGTTCACACAATCTCACCACTTTTTAGGCAGTGGCAAAGAAAACTCAAATAATGAGCTATTCGGGGATGAAGTTGGTAAATAAGGGACAACGTAATGACTTCAGAAAGAGGAAGTGGCAGGATAAGAATAAGAACACTGGACAGTTTAAGAAGCAGATATATGTGGGTTAGTCAAGCAACCATTTATCCTAATGTCCTAAGTGTAACAACTTTCACAGAGGAGAATTTCTGTATGGAAAGTATGTTTGCTATAAGTGTAACCAACCTGGCCACGTGGTATCTTCGTGCCCGTTGACTAAGAAACCCAAGCAAGAGAAGAAATGAAAAGCAAGGGTGATTGCTTTGACTCACGACATGGCTACCTAAAATTCGGACGTAATACCAGGTATTTTATCCATCTCTAGTATTCATGTTTATGTCCTCATTGATTCTGGTATGACACATTCATTCATATCTAATGCATGTCTAGCTATGACTAATGTTTCATGTCAGAAAAATGATAGTGTACTACAGGTTAGTATGCTATCAGGGGGAACTATTGATACAGATAGAATAGCAAAGGGGATGCAGATAATTTTTGATGGACTGACATTAGAAGCCGACTTGTATGCTATAGAGATGAAAGATTTTGATATTATTTTAGGCATGGATTGGTTAGGTGAAAATCGAGCCATAATGGTATGTTTTAAGAAAGATGTAATTTTTCGAAAAACTGGAAAAGAGGAGTTCAGACTTTATGGATATCTTGTCATTCTTACTAGTACCACATCTCAAGAGAAAATATTAAATGATGTACCAATTATATTGGAATATGCTAATATGTTTTCAGATGATCTATCGGGTACTCCGCCCTATAAACAAGTGGAATTCTTGGTAGATCTGGTACCTGGAGCTATTCATGTGTCCAAAGTTTCATACCGAATGGCGCCAAAGGAATTACAAGAGTTGAAGATATTGTTAAAAGGACTTCTAGACAAGGATTCATTAGACTAAGTATATCTCCGTGGGGAGCTCCGGTACTATTTGTAAAGAAGAAAGATGGTACTATGAGGTTGTGCATCGACTATCATGAACTAAATACGTAGACGATCAAGAATTAGTATCCTCTTTTGAGGATTGAGGACCTGTTTGACCAGTTGAAGGGTGAATCCGTGTTCTCGAAATTTAACCCCCGTTTGCCCCCATTCTTGCCAAATTTTAATGGTTGGAATAGTGTTTTTATGAAAAATGTGTGGTTGAAAAAGAATGAAAAGTGTTTGATTTGTGTATAATATTATTTTATGGAAGATTATGTGGTTGAAAATAAGAGAGAAAAAGAATGAGAATGAGAATTAGGACCAAACAGGGGTTTAATTTAAGGTGGGGCTACCATCAACTGAAGATTAAGTCAGGTGATATATCAAAGACGACATTTAGGACTCGATATGAGCATTATGAGTTTATGGTGATGCCCTTTGGCTCAACGAATGCCCCTACAGTATTTATGAACTTGATAAATAGAGTGTTCCATCAATATTTGGACATGTTTATCGTTGTATTTATTGACGACATATTGATATACTCGAGAGATTCTCAGCAACACGAAGAACATTTAAGGATAGTTTTGGAAACACTGCGTGAGGAAAACTTATATGTCAAATTTACGAAATGTGAATTTTTCCTGGACCAAATGAGATTTCTAGGCCTTACTATTTCAGAACGAAGAATTGAAGTGGATCAATCCAAAGTGAATGCAGTGACCAATTAGCCAGACCTACAAAAGTTGGAAAAGTGTGGAATTTTCGATGTTCAGCTGGCTATTATCGATGATTTATTGAAGGATTTTTCAAGATTACGGGCCCTATGACATAGTTGACTCGGAAGGGTACTATATTCGAACGACAGGAGAAATGCAAAAAGAGTTTTGGAGAGTTAAAGGATAGGCTCGTATCTACGTCAATTTTGACTATTGTTGATGGTTCGAAAGGTTTTGTGATTTATAGCGATGCATCCAAACTTAGTTTGGAATGTGTTTTGATACAACATGGGAAAGTGATAGCTTAAGATTCGAGGTAATTGAAGCAATATGAATAGAATTATCCCACACATGATCTCGAACTAGAAGTGGTAGTACACGCTTTGAAGATTTGGTGACACTACCTATATGGAAGCAAATGTGAGATCTATATCGATCATAAGAGTCTCAAATACTTTTTCACCTAAAAGGAGTTGAATATGAGATAGTGACGGTGGTTAGAATTAGTGAAGGATTACGACTGCACCATTTTGTACCATCCAGGTAAGTTTAATGTAGTTGCTGATGCGCTAACTAGAAAGAACATGGGATAGGTGTCAGCACTGTGTACAAGACGTGATCATTTAATCAGAGATTTTGAGAACCTGAGAATTGAAGTATTATTGTCACCAGTAAAGACATCGACGATGTTAGCAAGTTTTACTGGAAACCGACACTCAATGATAGAATAGTAGCTGCTTAGAAAGATGATTCATTTTTGGAAAAGATCAGGGTTGATGTGGGAACTAAGAAGATGAAAGGATTTGAAATAGCTGAAGATGAAGCTTGATGTTTAAAGGTCGATTGTACATGCCAAAGGATGAAGTGTTAAGGAATGAGATTATGGCTGAAGCTCACTCAGCTCCTTATGCCGCACACCCAGGACGAAACTAAAATGTATCGAGATTTGTGTGAGACATTTTGGTGGAGAAATAAGAAGGGAAAGATAGCCCTGTTTGTGTCCAAATGCATGGTTTGTCAACAAGTGAAGGCTGAACATTAGAGGCCGTTGAGGCCGTTGAACCACATGGGCATACTCGAATGGAAGTGGGAAAAGATCGCAATGAATTTTTGTCGTTTGTTTTCCTAGATCAATGAGAGGTCATGATACGATCTAGGTGATTGTCGATCAACTTACAAAATCTGCTCATTTCTTTCCAGTGCGAACAACCTATAGTTTAGAACAACTCATACAGATTTATATCAGAGAGATTATGTGGCTTCAAGTTAACATTTAGTATGGCATACCATCCACAAACTTACAAACAATCTAAACAAACTGTCCAAGTTCTTGAAAATATGTTGAGAGCTTGTGTCCTAGATTTGGAAGGTAAATGGGAAGATCATTTGTTGTTGGCTGATTTTGCATACAACAATAGCTTTCTGGCCACAATTGGCATGGCACCGTATGAAGCTTTGTATGGTAGATGTTGTTGCTCACCGTTATATTGGGATAAAGTTGGTGAAAGGAGGATTTTGGGTTCGAATTTGGTCGAGAAGACTGTGGAGGCTATATATAAAATTAGATCAAGAGTTAAGACTGTCCAAGATCGTCAAAAGAACTATGCTGACAAAAGGATAAAAGAATTGACTTTCGAGGTTAGTAAGAAAGTATTTCTCAAAGTGGGGCCGATGAAGAAAATACTATGATTTGGAAAGAAAGGGAAATTGAGTCCTAGATTTATTGGTCCATTTGAGATTCTTGAAAAGATTGGGAATGTGGCATATCGCTTAGCATTGCCACCCAAGCTTTCAACAGTGCACAACATATTTCACATTTCTATGTTAAGAAAGTATATCCCGGATCCTAGCCATGTGATGAATGTCCAAACACTGGATGTCCAGAGTGACATGAAGTACGAAGAAGCTCCTGTTGTGATTCTCAAGAGAAAGGACCATGTTTTGAGAAATCGAAAGGTTTCACTAGTCAAAGTTTAGTGGAGTAAAAATGGTGAGGATGAGGCTACTTGGGAAAGAGAAGAATACGATATAGCTAAGTATCCCGATCTCCTTAAACTAGTAAGTTAAATTTCGAGGACGAAATTATTTTAAGTGGGAGAGTTGTAGCGATCGGAAAAAAATAAGAAAAATGTTGTGTTTCATTTTAAAATAAAATTTTCTTGTAGTACTCGAAGATAATTTGGGTTGTATTGTTACGTCGCTACGACCCTTCCTTAGGAGTTCAAATTAAAGCTTCGGCCACGATAGTAAAGTTTTGCGTACTTTTTTTAAATTTTGTAAGATGTTGAAATCTCTTTCAAGTGATAAATTCGATTTGGTTATGTTATGTGTGACTACATATTTTATATTAATCACTGCCTATGTTAAGTCCTTCAAAATTTAAAATTTGATACACTTATTGTATATGCCAAACAACCATTGAACTTGATTTTTATTTTTTTTTTTCGTCCTTCAACTGACTTCCATTTTTTTCAGCCACATTATTTTCTCAACCACTCAAACTGATTTTTCCACTAAGGCACCCGATTTAAATATACCATTCACCAACTAAGTGCCTAACCACTCCCCACCTCACTAACTATTTTAAACTCCCATTGTTAACTACCATTTGGAAAGTTAACTTGCACGTTGATTTCACAAATCCACAATATATACATAAAATTACATTTACATTATCATTTTAAATTTCATTTTCATTTATTTAAATCCCCATTTAAATTGCTAACTGTCACTTCCATTTGTAATTGAAAGCATTAACTTTCTTCAACCCCTATAATCACGTTTCCTCTGTGTGAAGAGGGGCCGGATCACAGACCCAAGGATTAGTCTAGAATAGGACACCTTGTAAAAAAAAAAAAAAAAAAATTCACTTACCCTTTTTCCATAGACTACAAGCACCTTAGAATCTAGAAATTTCTGATGGATAAGTTAGGAACATGTTGAATTTTCTTACAAATTGGATACAAAAGGGAATTCAAACTCCAAGCATTTAAGGTAGGAGTTTTTTCGGCACTTTTGTTAATGATGTAAGAATTATTTGTTTTCGTTTTGCATTAAACATATTATTGTGTTACTCATAATGGAAGCACCTTTTGGTGCTTCAAATAAGAGAAAGAGATTGAAGGTGACACTAATGATCAAAGTTTGCATTTGTGTTATTGTGTTACTCATGAAGGAAACACCGTTTAGTGGTTCAAATAAGAGAAAGATTGACAGTGATACAAATGAACAAAGTTTGCATTTCTGAAAATATATATTTTTACCATTTGCTTAAGTATTTTCCTACTAAGTATTACTTGTAGTACTCATTCCTACTAAAATTTCACAGTTGATTCAAGGCATGACAATGGTTTTGCCTAGAGGAGAGTGCTCTGTGAGCTTTCACTTTTTATTAAAATTTCCAATTTGTGTAAATTTATTATGAATACTTAGATGATGCTTTTAAATATGTTTAAATGTTTGATTTGTCTAGTTTTATTTATGTTTCATGTCAACCATAACTTAGAAAATGTTGGAATGACTATGCATAAAGTTTATTTGTTGTTGGATTGAATTTCAGATTCTGTCATTCTATTTCCAAATCATATAACTTGGGCTACGGTGTATGTTTTATATTGAAATCAGTGGGTTTGAAAGAGTCTTCTAACAGTGCCTTCGGAATTTTCTTAAAATATCATCTAGAGAAAAAGTTATGTCCATTTTAGTAGATTGCTTTGGGTCAGATTCGAATTTTTTGTCCAGCTTAGTCGAACAATATTTTCATGTTTCAAACATTATCGCTAAGACCCCAATTTTATATATGTTATACAAATATGAATGTTTTAGTCTCTAGTAAAATTTCATAATTTTTAGTTGACGTTTGTTAGACTAAATATATTTTTCTTTCCACTGTTGTGCAATTGGCACTTGTTGATTTTTCTCCAAATGTTTTCCAAAATCAAATTTCGCCATAATTGTTTAAGTCTACACGGACAAATACTTTCAGTATTTTTATATATTTAAAATTCCAAAATTTTCTCATTTACAATTAATTTTTGTTAACATCAAAGGAGTCAAACCAAAGAAAGATTGATTTATTTTATAACGCTTCGGGTTCCAAGAATTTGGGGCGTTACAATAAGAGATGTGAATAACTAACCAATAAACTTGACAACATTCAATCATAACGAGAGGAAAACTAAAGCTTCAAGAGAGTGATATTGCTTCATGGCCAAAGTAACAAGAAAATCAAATTTCAGTTTTCATGATTTAGTGTAATTTGGACCATTTAAAATGGAATGTATAAGAAAAACCACCCTGATAAGGTGCTATGGTAGAGTAAATAGTATTTGATAGATGCATCGGTGGGGGTGTTATTGAGAACTCTACATAGAATCAACGAAATTAGGTAGCATGACATCTCTTATGTGGCTTGTTTTCTACTAGTTGAAGTGTCCGTCCCTCGAAAATCCATGCACATTGGTGCTAAGCTCAAATGAGACTATTGTCTAATAAAATAATAGTTGCGTGGTGGAGTCTCAAATTTCATATATTTAGAAAAGGTATATGTCGAAATCAGTTATTGATTGAGGGAAGATTTTTTTTTATTCTAATTATCATAGAATAATGTGATTGATTAGAATTTTAGGAGATTTATTTTTTTCCCTTTTCCATGTATCTTCTCGTACTATAAATAGACCTAATCACTGTACATTATTGGCATGGAAAATAAAGAATTTTTCTCCCCAGTTTCATCTTCAAATCTTCATGGTATCAGAGCAGAGAAGATGACTAAAACTACAGCCAATAATAGAGGCTCGATGACCTCTGAATCACTACATAATGAGGTAGAAGCCACTTCTGCTGTGAGTGGAGGAGTTGGAAAATCCTTTTTCCAACTTACGGTAGAAAAGTTGGACAGAAAGCGCTATTGGGAGTGGGCACTATCTATCAACTAATAGTGGATGGAAAAGGAAAACTTGGGTACCTAACTAGAGAGACGAAAATGCCAGCCTCAACCGACACTACTCTTCTTCAAAAATGGAGATCAAAGAACTCAATGGTAACTGCGTGGCTCGTCAATTCCATGAAGCCCTCTAGAAAGACCTACCTATTCTTGCCCACTGCGAAGGACATGATGGCATTGTGGCAAGAGCTTGACCTGAGTTCAGAGAAAAATGAAAGTGCCCAGAAGACAACGTCTACTACCGAAAAAAATTAGAGAATGAAAGGGTATTTGAGTTCTTGGCTAGGCTTCACCGAGATTTGGACGAAGTTTGAGGCAAGATACTCGGTCGGCAACCTCTACCGTCGCTATGAGAGGTATTTGTAGAAGTAAAGAGAGAAGGGAGTCGGCAAAAGGTGATGAACAATGGAACCAGTGTGGCTACTGGGATTGGACCTGGTTTTAAAGGATCTGGACTTAGTGTTGGGCCTAAAAGTAATGGGTTTCCAATTATTAAAAATGGGCCAGCACAAATCCAGAATGAGGCTGTAGTGAACGTTGGGCCAAATTACTCTAATATTTGGCTTGGGGGAGGGGGTCCATACTCAAAAGGATCAACTAGTGGGTCAAGCTCAAAAAAACAAAAGAGTCGACCTTGGTGTGAATATTGTCGAAAAATGACACAAGGAAGACACGTGTTGGGACCTACACGAAAAGCTAGCATATTGGAAACCAAGGCAAAGTCACAAAAATCGTGGATATCAAGTGTCTGTTGATTATTCAATAGAAAAGACAAAAGAGTCTAGTGGGGCCTTTAACTCCGAGCAAATGGAACAACTCTACAAGATGTTTTCTAGCCTCCAACAGTCAAATTAGACCTCCGATCATAATCCTTTAGGTTCTCTAGCTCCTAGAGAAAAAATTTTGAGAGACTTAAAATCTACTACTCAATCTAAAACACCCTGGATCATTGACTCAGGAGCTTCTGATCACATGACGGATTCCTACCACCTATTTTCTACTACTACTCAATCTATTTTCTTCGTACACAACTTGTGCTGGTAATCTTAAAGTTAACATGCAGATGGTTCTCTATCGACTGGTGCAAGAAAATGGAGTATTCAAATCTCTGATTCTATAACTTTAGAGTCAATTCTTCATGTTCCAAATTTATTATGCAATTTGCTATCTATAAGCTTACTAACAAAAACTTCCAATTGCTTCCTAAATTTTTTCCATCTCACTGTATCTTTCAGAACCTATCATCGGGGAAGACGACTTGCAGTGCTAAGTAAAGTGAAGGACTCTACTACTTTGACAAGGTTGATGTGAGTAACCAGTGTTAATTTAAAAATTATGATTCTACATCTATTCTTAGTGATAGTGAAATTATGTTATGGCATTTTAGAATGGAACATCCAAACTTCCAATACTTGAAATGTGTACTTCCCTCTATTTTCATGAATAAAAAGCAAATTAAGTTTCAATGTGAAATCTGTGAATTTGCAAAACACCAACGCATTTCATTTCTACAATCCATATGCAAACCATCAAAAGCATTCACTATGATTCACAACGATGTATGGGGACCCTCACAAGTCCCAAATCGTACCAACACAAAATGGTTTGTCACCTTTATCGATGATCACACGCGGCTTAGTTGGGTTTAGCTATTAAAAGATAAATTCGATGTCCGTTCTGTGTTTATCAATTTTCATTCCATGATCCAAATGCAATTCCAAACTGAAATACAAATTCCACATACTGACAATGGCACAGAATACTTCAAACCATCATGGGTGACTTTCTTCAAATACGTGGAATAATTCATCAAAGTACCATGCGTTGACGTTCCTAAACAAAATGGGATTGTTGAATACAAAAATAGACATCTCCTAGAGGTTGTTTGTGCCTTAATGTTTATTATGAATATGCCTAAGAAGTTTTGGGGGATGCTATTCTCATATCCACAAAAAGAATCTTTGTAAGCCTTGACGTTATTTTCTTCGAAAATACTCCATACTTTGTCAACACCTCTCTTCAGGGGAAGACCTTGCATGAAGATCGATTCTTTGACTTTAGTCTCTGTCCTCCTGAACATGTCCCTCCATCTGATTCTAGTATGCCATTGACAGAAAGGAACTTGAATACAAGGGAGATGTAAAAAAATATAATAATAAGGAGATACTGGTTTATTCAAGAAAGCTAAAACCAAAGAACTTAGAGAATCTCACATCTAAAGCACCGAAAGAATGAGAACCGATGGTAGCTCCAGAATCTCAGAAAACCCTAGAGATACTAGGTATGAATTTACCCATTGCTCTCAGAAAACAAACACGGTCATGTACTCTACACCCTATTTCAAAATTCATGTCTATAATGCTTTATCTATAGGAATTCATACATTTACTACTCACCTTGACAGTACGGTGTTCCAAGAACTATTCAAGAAGCCTTGAAAATTCCAAAACGGAGAGAGACAGTATTGGAAGAAATGCCAGCATTGGAAAAAATGAGATCTAGGAAGTGATAGGTTTGCCAAAAGGAAAGAAACCCATTGGTTTGGTCCTTAATTTGAAATACAAAGTTGATGGGACTATAGAACTGTATAAGGCCCAGTTGATTGTAAAAGGATACACACATTCTTATGGCATTGACTATACAGAAACACTTGCACCACTAGCAAAACTAAATACAATTCGGGTTCTTCTATCACTAGTAACAAATTTAGGTTGGTCACTTCAGCAATTGGATATTAAAAATGAATTCTTAAATGGGGAATTGGAAAAAGTATTCATGACATTACCACCAGGATTTTGTAAGGTAAACGAAAAAAATCGGGTTTGTAAATTGATAAAGTCCTTATATGGACTCAAGCAGACACTAAGAGCATGGTTTGATAGGTTTGTGAAAGTACTGAAAGCAAGGGATATCGCCAATGACAATCAGATCACATTATATTTCTTTAGCTATTTGAAGATGGTACTAAAATGATTCTAATAGTATATGTTGACGATATTATTCTGACAAGTGACAATATAGTTAAAATGGAGAGACTAAAGAGGAGCCTTGCCATTGAATTCGATGTGAAGGATTTGGGACAAATGTGATACTTTCTAGGAATGGAGGTTGCCAGATCTAGAAGAGGCATCTGTGTATCCCAGGGAAAATATGTCCTTGATCTTTTAACCAAAACCAGCATGCTTGGATACAAACGAAGTGATAAACCCATGGATGTCGGAAAGAAAAATGAAGATAGAGGAAGGCCAATAGAAATTATAGATATCAAAGACTGATTGGAAAGCTAATCTACCTATCACACACCAGACATGACATCACATTTGCAGTTAGTCTGGTATGTCAACACATGCATTCCTCTAAGGAAAGTCACCTAAAAACTATCTATAAGATGCTCAGATATCTCAAGGGATCCGCAGGAAAGGGGCTGCTCTTTAGAAAGGGTAAAAAATAAAGACATAGAAGTTTACACAAATGCAGACTAGGCGAGTTCAATCGAAGATAGGAAGCCAACTACTGGGTATTGTGACTTTGTATGGGAAAATTTGGTAACATAGAGAAGCAAGAAACAGAATGTGGCGGCTAGAAGTATCGAATTGCATGAATAATTTGGTCCAATATTGGGATTTGGGCCAATTTGGTCCAATTTTAAAGTACCAAATTGTATGAAGAATTTGGGCCAAAAGTACCGAATGTGGCGACAAGAAACAGAATTTGGTAACTTGTTTATATTGATGAAGATCTTAATAGTTATGGTAAATTACAAAATGACATTTGTATTGTAAATACTGACTATTCTATAATGAGTATAGAAATTATAAGGCAAAAAAGTGATAATCTAAATATTACATATATCTGGCATTGTAGACTTGGTCATATAGATAAAATGTAATTCCAAAATTACATAGAGATATGTAATTGCGGTCAATTGATTTTGAATCATTTGACAGGTGTGAATCATGCTTATTTACCACAATAGCCAAATCTTTTTTTAATTGAAAAAAATGAGAAAGTTCTGCATAATTACTAACCTACTACATAGTGATATATATGGACCCATATCAATTAATGTCAGGTAAGGTTTCTCTTATTTCATCACAATTACTAATGATTGTTTCAAAAAGGGTCATGTATATCTGATGAAATTCAATCACGAAGCTCTTGGTTCAAGGGAATCGAGCTAGAAATAGAGAAACAAACATGTGAATGTATTTTCACATTAAGATCCATTCAAGGTGGGAATATTTTAAAGATAAAATTTTAGATTATCTAAAAGAGAATGAGATTCTCTTGCAATAAACTTCTCTATATACACCACAATATAATGCTGTATATGAAACGAGGAATCATAAACTATTATATATAATGTGATTAATAACAAGTCATACAAACCTCCAAAAATTGTTTTGGGCTCATGCACTGATTGCAATGTGTTACACACTAAATTATGTCCCATCTAAGTTGGTTAACAAAACTCCATGCAAGCTATGGAAAAGCAATAGTCCCAATTTATCTCATATGAAAGTTTGGGGCTGTGATGCTTATTTGAAGCCTGCTAAATCGGATAAGTTTGAGACTAAATCTGATGAATACATATTTGTGGGATATCCTAAATAAAGATTTGGATATCAATTTTATTAACCCATTGAGAAGAAAGTTTTTGTCTCATGACATATCGTCCTCTTAGAGTAAATGTTTACTCTATGAGAGGACAGTGAGAACAAAATAGAACTTGAAACAGTTCAAGAGTCCACAGATATAGTTGACCAAGTAGATGAATCTGAATTTGATCACACGCCTAATGAGGGACGTGATCTTGATTTGGAAGTAAAAAAACCAATAGAGGTTTCGTCACTCCTAGATAGTAGGAGATTTTGATCCACATTTTATTCAATTAAGTCAATAACGAAATCATTGGCTAAAGTGTACCCAAAAGTCGAAAAGGAGTTTTCCACTTATATTGACTTAATAGTGGGATGAAAAATATGATCGATAATCGGGATAGACACATTTTCATATCTCGTAATTGGTCGGATCATATTGATGAAGGGATTATAGTTTCAAAGTAAACGAACGGTTTTGATTTTGTCATACCACATAATATTTTTCATCACATGTATTGCCCAGACACATTGCTAGATGTCAATCTGGGATGGCGAATGTAAATTGGTGATAATTTAAAGGGTGTTCTAATTTATCAGTTTTGATTAGATTAAAATAATAATTCACGTCATTAGATATCGTGATTGGGAACCTGATGAGTCGTACACAAAAAGAGAATTAGAAGATTGTGATTTGTCAATTAATCAATTTAACAAGCATTAGATAAATTAATTAATTGGGTTGATTATTTATAGGCCCGAATTAATTAATTTGATTAATTAATTAAATTTGTTAATTAAATATTGGACCAGGTTAGTAGATGGGCCTAGCCCGTTTGGCCTTATAGAAATAAGCAGCTAATGTTTAGAATTTGCATTTAATTTCATTCTTGCTAGCACAATAATAGAAACCATAGTTCTCTTACAATCTTGTTCCCTTTGTGTATTTTCATTAGAAGTTGGACAATTGGATAGTTGTGGGTGACAGATCAAGATTGATGGAACAAAAGAATCGCAAAGGAGTTAACAAATTTCAAGAAAGGTACAATTTCTATCTAAACACAAAACATATCCTTAGTGGGAATTGAAATTTGTTTTATTTTTCCCTGTGCATGATAAATAAATTCCCAATAATCTCAAGTGTAAATCACAATCAGTATTGAACCAATGTAGACAAGGACATATCAATGGAAAGTAGGTTAATTGTAATACCTTAATTTAGTTTTTCAAAAAAAAGAAGGAAAAAGGAGAAGTCATCGTTGTCAAGCAAAAAAAAAAGAGATATAATAAATAGGCAAGCGGTGGATATATATATATAAGTTAATCCATTACCCAACTAAAACAAATCCATTTCATTTACACATAGAGAGAAGCCGAGAGTTGGGAGAAAAGAAAGAGAAAAGAGGAAAGAAAGAGGGGGGAAAAAAGAAGGAAGAAGAGAAAAAAAAAATAGGAAGTTTCAACAAGGTGGTTTAAAAATAAGTGATTTCTAGTATTAAGCTTGAATTCCTCAATTTTGAAAGATAAGTAAAAAGTTACATATTGTCAAGTTATGTTTAATTTTATAGTCGTTAGATTTTTAGACTAAATTCAATTTTATTGAAGGGGTTAAGTATAATAAACTAGGAAACTGAGTAAAGTGAAAGAAAAACTAGTTTCAGTGATTAAAGAGACTGTAGAAATTTAAACGTGAAATGATTAAGTTTGGATATCGACTATTTAATTATTGAGATTACTTAAAATAATTAATTGTTAATTTAAAAATTATATTATATTTCAAGCGGCAATACTGACATCGGGACAGCTTATCAATCGAGTTCATTTTGTGAACATAGTTCTGCGAGTGGAAAAATATAAATATTTTTAAAGTATTTATAAATTAAGTATATTATCAAAGTATATGCACTTATGTGAATTATTTGCTTCATTATGTGATTACGATGAAAGTTTCTTTTATTATGATCCATGCGGAATTTTAAGGATTTTCTATAAAATTGAGAATTGTTTGGTATATGAAATATGTGATATTGAGATTGGCCAGAAAAGTATCCGTGATTATATATTTCTTCTAGATCATAGAGGGGCATTGGCCATGTTCTATACTACACTGAGGGGTCTTGGACCGAGGATGAAGGGGTCTCGATCATGTACATATAGTTTACTGAGGGGCCTTGGCCGTGTTTTAGATTTGATTACTAGAAGTCTTGAGATCGGCTTTCGTTCACAGAGGGAGCCAAAGGCCCGTGGCGAAAGTAATTAACCCAAGGGGCAGATTACATATTTTAGTTAGAGGGACATTTTTGGTAGATCACATGTGATGTGATGAGATGATGGTATAGATATTAGCTGTTGACTATATCGTGGATATGAGATGATATTTACAGAGTTATGAGAATGCCTCTTTTTTTTTGGATATAAATTTTATGAGGCTATCGTGTGAATTACTAAATAATATGAGCTTGATGTCTATGTATGAGAAAAATGTTTAAATGGAAAAGTATAATTATTTTCGAACTTCTCCACTCACTGGGCTATCAACTCATATAGTTTCCCGTAATTTTCTTACAGGTAGCAATTGATTCTTTTTAGCTGGAAGGGCCTAATGATTTTGGAATGAGAACCAAACGACATGTTGAGTGTTATAAACTCATATTGATGATGCATAAAGTAAATAATTTGAGCCCATCTCATTATATTTTGCATTTCATTTGATTTTGGCGCATTTTGTAATAACTCATAGTCAGTCTTGATGATAGATTTGACATCTAGTCAGCATCTATTATCGATGCACATCACGTTTCGGGTCCACTGGGGTGATTTGGGACGGGTCGTGTCAAAGTGGTATCAGAGCATGGTTATAAAGTTTTGAAAGTCCTTATAGTTCATGCATTGACATATCATGCATATTCAGTGCGTATGGTCAAATGTCGTGGTGGCAGAAATCATAAGCACTCTATCTCGAATGTATGGAACGCAAAATAATAGAAAAATATTTTTTAACAGATTTAGAAACGACTCGCATGTAAGTATGGTAGTTGTAATGATTAGATGGTTGGAAATGTTATTAGTTGTTGGGTTGGAACTATGTGTGTATGTAACCTATTAAGATTTGAACAGATTTTGATGATTTTGCGGGGCATTCGAAGTTACAGCTGTTACAACCACTAAGTTATTAATTTATTTCTAGAACTACAAGATTTTTTTATGAGTACATAGGAAAATTTTAGCTATAGCTTGCACAATAAATACAAGGTTCGGTGGGGAATTTTAATTATTCTTGAAGCCAAATGGTCATTAGTGTTATCAAATTTTGTGGTGATTTGTGGCCACTTATATGGGATGATAATAGAAATCATGATGGTGTATATTTATGCTATATGATAAGAAATTGTGAAAGGCAAAATGGTGGTTTGTTGAGTGATAGATGACAATGTGTTATTGTGTACTTTAAGCATCGATGAAATTAACGGTAATTCCAATTATTTCAATTATTTATGAGTGGTTTGATTACAAGGAATGTGAGAATGATAGGGATGAACTTCATAATGATTACCTATTGGGGGCGATTTGTTGCTTTAAAAATAGAATTAAATGAATATGTGCATTTAGGTATATTATGTGGAAAAACAAAATTAGAGAATGGTATAATCAAAATTTATTGAGATTGGGAAATTAACATGCAGTATATTGATGTGTGAAATGTTCATGTGATAAATATGAAGGTTATTATCCTGGGGCATTAAAGAAAATTGATATAATTAAATATTTTAGGTCATGCGATATGACTATAAATGCCAAGTTTACATGATCATAACATGATACGGTGAATAGCATGTAAATGAATATAATGGTTGTCCTATAGCAAAATAATGTGATGATAAATTTGGGTTATTAAGTTAATTAATTTTGGTAAGGCCATTCGTTAGATTATTGTGTTATATTCTATACAATTTGGAAGCGTTGAGTTAAATTTTGAAGTTAAGATGAGTTTAATAATTTTTTAGTGATGTAGTTTTTGGGTTATTTTCAATTTTATTTTTGGAATTCACATATAAAATATTCCATGTTTATTGAAATCTGTTTGCAATGGAATATATGGATGATATGTCGAATAGTTTGAAGTTTAGGGTGATCATTGAATGTAATTTTTATTCACTTGTGGGATAGTATCTTTAGGTTACATTATCCCAATTAAAGGTCTTTATGCAATATACAAGAATGATTATGCATTGATGATAGATCAACGATCCATTTATGGAATAAGAGTATAGATTTTCATGATTAAATGTTATTATTGTCTTTTCGTAGAAAGAAAGAACAAAATTTATATGAGTATAGAAATGTCAAAAGTTTTGCTATTAGGAATTTTGAGGAAATATTTGCTCTTATATCTAAAGATGATGAGTGATTGATTCACGATAATGATTTATGTTAAGGTTTAGAAAGTATTCTGAAGTAAACTTATAAATTATGGATGATACTATAGATTGTTGATTTGGAGTTATATATTTTTAGTAGGTGATATAGAATTAAAGGAAAAAAAACATCATATTGAGCTATCTCAATTGTTTTGTTGGGGATAACTAGAATTTTAGAAAATCATGAACAATTGAATTTTTTGGAGATATTGTCAATTTAGAATGGAGGTAGTTACCCTCAAATATTTTTTGTTCGGGGATTCCAAATACACGGAATGAAGACAAAATAGTATTTAAATCATTGTGGATGGATTGATAAAGGTTACAAGATTCTTTTTAAGAGATATAGTCAGTTCATATGATAAATTTATAAAATTATATCGAGACAATATTGTTAATTATATGGTGGAATTGGAGTATCTATCTTTGGTTAGTTGTAAGAGGTTATATAATTATATTACATTTTACATCTTCTTTTGATAGAATGTCAGACACTATGAAGACAAATTCAAAAGAGAGGCTATCAACTATGATTGGTTAATTAAAGGAGACTTGGATAATTATTTATTTAAATGGAATTGACATATAAAAACTAGACACAAGTGATGATAATTGAGGTTATATATAATATTGAAATATTCCAAGGATGTATAACGAAATGGGCTAAAGAATGTTATTAGATCTTGATATGTAAACATTGTTATAGAAAAATAATGTGATTATAGAATAGTTTAAACTATGGCGTAAGGTGAAGATTTGGAGAATATGAAAAGTAGTATCTTAAACTTTAAATTGGTAAATAATTGAGTTTTCTTGAGAGTTGGGAAAAGTAAAAGACGAGAATATCATATATTGGCTCTGAGTAAGTTATTAAAGGTATGATAGGAAGGATTAAATTTTGGAACTAAAAGTTTGTTGGAGTAATCATTCAATAGATGAGACGTTATGGCAAGCGAGGATCAAAGGTGTTCCCTATTTATATTACATGTACAAATCTTAGTCAATTGAATTTTGAGGACAAAATTTTTTTGAGGGAATGAGTTTTGTAATACCTTAATTTAGTTAAAAAGAAAAAAAAAAGGAAAAAACAAAAGTCAACATTGTCAAGCAAAAAAAAAAAAGATATAATAAATGGGCAGGCAGTGGATATTTATAAAAGTGATTTCTAGTATTAAACTTGAATTCCTCAAATTTGAAAGGTAAGTAAAAAGTTACTTATTTCAAGTAATGTTTAATTTTATAGTTGTTAGATTTTTAGACTAAATAAAAGTTTATCGAAGGGGTTAAGTATAATAAACTATGAAATTGAGTAAAGTGAAAGAAAAATTAGTTTTAGTGATTAAATAGACTGTAGAAATCGCTTAAACATGAAATAATTAAGTTTGGATATCGCAAATTTAATTATTGAGATTACTTAAAATAATTAATTGTTGATTTAAAAACTATATTATATTTCAGGTGGCAATACTAACATCGGGACAGCTTACCAACCGAGTTCATTTTGCGATCATAGTTCTGTGAGTGGAAAAATATAAATATTTTTAAAGTATTTATAAATTAAGTATATTATCAAAGTATATGCACTTATGTGAATTATTTGCTTCATTATGTGATTACGATGAAAGTTTCTTTTATTATAATCCATGCGGAATTTTAAGGATTTTTTATGATATTGAGAATTGTTTGGTATGGGAGATATGTGATATTGAGATCGACCAGAAAAGTACCCGTGATTATATATTTCTTCTAGTTCATAGAGGGGCCTTGGCCGTGTTCTATACTACATTGAGGAGTCTTGGACCGAAGATGAAGGGGTCTTGACTATGTACATATAGTTCACTGAGGGGCCTTGACCGTGTTCTAGAATTGATTACCAGAGGTCTTGAGACCGGCTTTCGTTCACAGAGGGGACCAAAGGCCCGTGACGAAAGTAATTAACCCAAGGCGAGGATTACATATTTTAGTCAGAGGGTACATTTTTGAGAGATCACATGTGATGTGATGAGATGATGGTATAGATATCAGCTGATGACTATATCGTGGATATGCGACTATATTTACAGAGTTATGAGAATTTCTCAATTTTTTTGGATATAAATTTTATAAGGCTATCGTGTGAATTATTAAATGATATGAGCTTGATGTCTATGTATGAGAAAAATGTTTAAATGGAAAAGTATAATAATTTTCGAACTTCTCTACTCACTGAGTTATCAACTCATATATTTTCTCGTAATTTTCTTACAGGTAGCAATTGATTTTTTTTAGCTGGAAGGGCCTAATGATTTCAAAATGAGAGTCACACGACATGTTGAATGTTATAAACTCATATTGATGAGGCATAAAGTAAATAATTTGGGCCCATCTCATTATATTTTGCATTTCATTTGATTTTGGCACATTTTATAGTAACTCATAGTCAGCCTTGATGATAGATTTGACATCTAGTCAGCATTTATCATCGGTGCACATCACGTTTCGAGTCCACTAAAGTGACTCAAGACGGGTCGTGTCATTAGTTAAGTGAGATCGTGAGAGAATGCATATCCCCTAAGGCATGTAAGATAGGATTGCACTTCATAAAAGACCAAAGCAATAAATACCAGTTATAGAAGGACCAAAGTTCATCCCAACTATTAAAAGGTCAATAACAACAAGCAATAACACCATGAACCATGTAGATTGTTCTGAAAGATCCTGCAGCTATGGATAAATAGGGTTTGTTTACCCTCTAGTCGAAGCTAGGCAAAATAGTGAAATGGATGTATCCAAGAAGTAGAAAGAAAACAAGTGTTAGACATTGTTACTCTTTTGAGGACCTTCCTAATGAGACTGTAGAGATATTCTTACACATACAATAATATACATATTTAAGATGAGATACTTATATATATACTTGTCAATCCCAACATCATATATTTGATTGATGCAAACTATTCAACCATTTCCACATATAAGATCAAGAAGTCTAGAAAATGCCTACAATAACAATGGCCATCTTATCAAATTTGGGTTCTCAATTAAAGCTCTAGTTACCAAAGAGTTGTCAACAAGCCACCGAGTAAAAGAAGTTAGCAACAAAAAAGAAAATTAGGTATGATGCCTTTAGGAATCTCCAGAAGGCATCTTCGTAATAGGTCACTTCGTCTGGAATTAGATACTGCATGCAGAGTTGAGTTAATCTAGGAATCTTCCAAGTTAACCTGTTATTCAAATAAAACAAGTAGTAATTATTTCAGATAAATCTATGTTCTCTTTCATTTTACAGAGCACTAGCAGTTGGTAATAAGCAATCAAAGACACTGAATTTGAGAGAGTTGCACCAACAAACAAAATATTTTAATAAATTAAATATTAATTAACTAAAATGCGCATTTCTTATTTCTCTTAAATTACTGGCCAGTTGTAGGTTAGTTATTGTAATAATTATTTAACTTTCAACGCTACTTCTCATTAATCACTGAACTCGAAACTTAGAATATTCTTTCTCCATCCACCACTCCGACCATCCCCGTTATAGAAGTTAACACAGCTAATGATGTCAAAATAAAGTGACCATCGATTCATGTTAGTTTCTCATTAAAAAAATCCATTGTTAAAGAAACAAAACTCTAGAAAGCTTTAGTAATGGTCAAAAATACTTTTTAAAAATGTTATTAAAATCAACGCAGTCCTACTAGTTCAATTGG
>NC_036243.1:4000371-4137648 GCF_002742605.1 Olea europaea var. sylvestris | reverse complement strand
ATTAGGTTGTTTGCTAGAATTATCCCATGTACCTATTTTCTATAGGTATTAGTCATTGTCCTCTATGAAACTACTTCCCATTGTTAAAAAAATAAACTCTTAAAGGTTAAAATCAATGGCCAAAAGAACTATTTTACAATGTTAAAAATATCAATCATCCCGGCCGTTTCAATTGATAAAACTAGAAACCAGCACCGGATCCGAGCCGGATAGACAAGAAAAGCCTCCTACTAACCAAAGAAAAAAAAAATAGCAACGTAGTCGATTTTCGAAAACAAACTGAATCGATCCCAAATTTGGCCGGCTTTAAGGGGTAATATTTTCTTAAACATCTTTTATTATTATTATTAAATGGTTATATGACAACGTGTTGAAGGATTTTCAGTACTTACACAGCCAATCTATTGACTTTCCTATCTTTCATACAGTTCATTTCTTTCGATTCTGGGTAGCTATTATAAATTTGTTTAACAAATATAAATTGCACAACAGAGATGAGAGAGAGAGAGAGAGAGAGAGAGAGAGGTAGCTATTATAAATTTGTTTAACAAATATAAATTGCACAACAGAGATGAGAGAGAGAGAGAGAGAGAGAGAGAGAGAGAGAGAGAGAGAGAGAGAGAGAGAGAGAGAGAGGGAGTCCACTATGTGGAAAGAATCTCCCACTTTGCTATACTTTATTAAGAATTAATAAAATTAACACACTCTAACATATATTTTTGTATTCATTTATTTCTTGATTGTCAAAAATAGTATGAAATAAATATATCTTGAAAACAAGTAAAAAAAAAATTATGTTTTACTCTTTTTAAATTGAAGTTTCCAATTCTTGCTACAATATTCTCAAGGAAGAATAAATAGTTTACTTTGATTCTTGAGGTTTCCTTGTGATGTTTGAATAAGGCCTAATGTATTTGTAATATAAGAGCATATCTAAAAGACTCTTTAAATATGATGTGCTTTCTATTTTAAAGAGTCAATTCCTAAAATCATATTTTAAGAGACTCTTTAAATTAAAATTTTAATTTGGAGAATATGGATAACAAAACTCACTCTCTATAATTAAATGCATTCAAATTATTTCAATTTTCAATATAAGAAAATAATATAATAATTTAGAGGAAAACTAGTTAAAATAAAAGATAAAGGAAAATAATAAATATTTTTTGGAGTAGTAAAATTAAATGTTAAATATAAAGAGCCTATTAGAGTACTTCAAAATTTTTATTCTTTAAATTTATAGATGCACTCTAAATAATGAAATATCCTCTTTAAAAATAGAGTCATTTGGAGATGTTTTAAAAGGGGGGACGGTGAGGGGGGGAATAAATTGATTGATGGGTTTCAAGGTGTAGTTCTTGAGGTAAGTGTATTACCTTGTTATTTCTTCCAGTTTCTTGAACATGATTTGTTGCTCATTGTTATTTTATTTTGCTAAATGTTTGTTCTATGTGATTTGGTTTTGGAATCAATGCTCTTTTTGTTATCAGTATATTTTATTGGTCTCGTGGGCTAGTCTTAAATTTCATTTTCTCGATCTCATTTTTGTTCTTTAAATTTTCCTGATAACATTTGTTGCTTTTTCTTGTGAGGTAGTCTTCGATTAAATTTATGATTTGGGTAGTGTTTGCCATTTGCTTGTTTATGTCATTTAAGCTATCTAGAATTTTATTGTCTGTGGAAGTTGGGAAGAGGACTATAGTGCTAGCGATTGGATGGAGAAAAAATCAGTTTCGTTTCATGTAAGCAAAATTGGATTTTCTGCCTTGGTTTCCATTGTTGAAAAGTTCAGTTTATTGGAAGCAAAGAAATCAAGATCAAGAAAACAGCCTATTGCTAATGGCTCTGTGCACTCTACATTGGATTCTAGGAAGCAATTTTGCTCCTACTGTGTTGTGCAAAAGATGAAGGCCACCAAGGCTTTATCGAGCTTAGCTCTCCAACCAATCGACACATCCAACCAAAATCGACCCAAAACTCGTTAAACTCTCACTCACGGATGCTTAAGAAGATAACCACAAAGGCAATGAAGTGAATGATGCAATAATGGGCAGAGAGCACAAGAGAAGGCAACCAATATCACACAACACCCATGGAGGCAGAGGAAGCACAAAATATAACCAAGCAAAATGGGTGATTAAGGCAAGTACATTAGGTCACAGCAATAGGTCAAGGGCCCAATAGATAATAAATGGGTTATCAAGTGGATCCCCAACTACTAGACATCTAAGTAAGTGAAAATGGACCATAAACAGCACTAATTAAATTAGGTTGCTTCAAATGACCCACTTAGCTTTTGGGTGGGGTCGTTTCGATTGTGGTGCTAATTTACCGTTCAGTTATTTGGTCGATATCGACTGAGAACATATACCGAGTTATATCTAGCTCGAGAAAATCGTTTGACAACAATTTGCCCAGCAAACCTCCACCTTGATGTCAAAGGACTTGAAAAGAAAACATTATTAATTGTTAGTAACGCTTCCAACATAAGGGAACGATAAAATTGAAATTATTTACATTTACCAATGTTTAGAAGGTTCATGTAACTTCTAAACTTCACCAACAGCAGCACCTTGCGCCCATGTCCGAAGGATTATATTGTGTATGTATCTTTTCAAGTCTTATCACTTCTTGTGACATAATGTCTCTAATGAAATGTAGTCTAACATCAATGTGCTTAGTGCGTTCGTGAAAAATAGGGTTTTTACATAGATGTATAGAGGACTGACTATTTGAATTTACTACCACATAATCATTTATGAATATATTATGAATAAGAGGCACCATGAAAAACCAAACAATTCATGCAAGGACTTGGGTATTTATAGTTGAAAGTGTTTAGGTAGTATGGACCATGTAAAACTCTTCAAAAATGCGAATTAGAGTGTTTCGCACGTAACTCTGTCTCTCAAGGGAGGAGCTAGCGACAGGCGAGTGAGATGCATTCTGTTTTTGTCGCTCGAGCAAACAACCAGCGACAGTTGAGCGACAACTGAATAGCTCAGTATTTTCATTGTAACTTTCTCTTTCGATGCCTAGTTGAAGTTATTCAAAATGCTCTAGAAAGCCAACATAAAACTCCTAGAAATAGCCTTGTCCAAATTCAATATTTTTTATGTGAAAAATGCGTTGCAAATTACCACTGAAAATTTGGAACATAACTTATGCGGCTCTTTGATATTCTTTAGACTTCTAATTGCATTCATTTAATCATATGTGATCTTCTGGGACATCTTGGCCTCCTTCAAAGACTATACTACGAACTTCAAAAGATTTCTTGACTTTTACAACTCTTTCATGTTAATCCATTTATCTAAATAATTGCCAATACAATAGAAACCTAACAATTAAAAACTTAAAATAAAGATATATATGCACGTGCGGTCAATCTAATGATGGTTGTGTAATCTATAATATCTACTACACAATTAATAACTTAAAATAATTCAATAGCAACATTTATATATTCATTATTTCAATTAATTAAGCATTTTTACTAGTAATTTAATAAACTTAGAAAAGAAAAATAATATAAAAACTTCAAATTTAAGTCTCTTTTCAACCGTTGTCAAAGAGGGTCTAAATTTCGTTCCCCCACCTTAATATTTCAATTCCTGCCTATAATTTCACTACCCTCTAAAAACTTCCATTTTTTCTCATCATCGTCCCACTCCCGCACACATAAACACAATTTCTTAGTTCAAACACTAACCTAATCTACATTGCCCCTTATCTCTCTCTCTCTCTCTCTCTCTCTCTCTCAACCCTTCTTTCTGTTGGAAAGTTACACTGATATTGTGCATATTATATTCACAAAACATGCTATTTATGTTCACGAAATCGAAACTTAATTTTGTCTTATCGAAATGGATTTGAGAAAATGAAACGACAGATTCAATCATTTCCTTTCTCTATTTTAAACCTACATGAAATCAAAAGAATGTTATTAATTTTCTGAAATCAAATATGAAGAAAGAAATCAGAAAGAATCAATGTGAGATACGAGTGATGCGATCGGTCGAGACAAATGTTAGACACTTTGTCCTTAAGATAAATTTGCCTCGCATTGGTGCTAACGATTTTTCGACAATCATCTCCCAAGATACAATGACCATGTCAAGCCATAAGAGCACTCCAAATGACTTCGACCAATGAACTCGAATGGAGTTCCCTCTCTACCATAACCATGACTTCGATGCCAGTGGTTTATGCAAACTAAAGTGTAAGCATGGAAGGGAATGATATGGAACTATCGATTAACTTCATAAATTTCTTAAATGATAAAATTCAAACACATTGAGTCTATATAGTAGTTGGAAAGTTATGTCAAAAGACAACCATACCAAGAGTCACATCTCTTGGAATTCATAATTATTGGAAAATATTATGCCAAAGGTCATGACCGTTCATATGAAAATACATCTTTTCATCAAACTCTTTTCTAGAATATTCCATATATTCTATACAATTTTCCAACAATTTCAAGTATTAAGCGACTTACATTTGACTTAATTTCTCATTCACTAAATTAAGAATTCCACTTAAATAATCATGTAAAATTGGTTACAACCAATTTTCGATACAAAATTCCAACAATCCCCCACATGAATGCAAATGTCTATACAAACACTGGTAGAGAGAGCGGAAAAACACTGCATTAGGTAAGGTAGCTTCTAGCTTTGAACCTTCCGTAGTGAAATATCATCGAATTTACTAGCTAATTGGTGAACGCGATATTCTTGAACCATCAGCCGTTGGTGTAAACCAAGACAAAAATACTCACACAATATCTCCCATAAACCTTTCATGATTATCATGACTTGGTTCATTTGGCCCTGAACCCATCTTGGTTTTGTAAATATTTAGAGAATTCAAGTCTTGAATAATTCTCATTGAAGCGGCCCCACTTCACACTTACATAGGTGATCTCCTATTAAGAGTATTCTGCCCTACTCCACTTAACTTAATCAAAATATAGGAATTATTAAAAATTCATCTTAAAATCCAACAACTCTGCAGAAAGTACTTTGGTGATAATAGGAATGAGTTAGGAAATTAGTTTCTTAAGTGTTTCATGAAATCCTCATAACTTAGTTGTCCCTTTTAACCAAGATCTTGGGATGTCCAGTCAACAAGGTAGGGTTATAATCATAAGGACTCTTATTCAGTAGGCTTAATCTCATTCCTTTCGATATGCAATATACTTGATCTCTTGGTAAACATATATAAATAGATCCACAAGTTTACACCAATGAGATCAACTGCTTATGTTATTATGTCGTCTAGCTTACCATTACATGTGACTTAGTATCTTATCAAATTTAGCTAGCTAACGATCGATTCATTTGATAGATACACATTGTCACCACCAAGAAATCCTCTTATGAAGCTACATGCTTCTCATTAGCTTGATCTAAAGCTTTATCAATTTCCAAATATGATTGGAGGATTTCTATCAAACCATTACACTAGTCTATCATATTTACTAGTGGATTTTATACATGAATATTCAATATCATCATTAAAGCATTGCAATGCATTTGAAATTTATGAATATTCTCTAATATTTCAATTTTTCTTGTATATCCAAATAGCCATCATGATCGGCTTTCATCCACTTTAGGATTTTTATCCCTTTTCATCCATAGACTTAGTGGATACCATTGCATCACAATATCCTTTCAATACCACAGGATATCTTGTTAAATGTATCCATAGGTCATGATATATTTCAAATAACTAAGGACCTCTATCAATGCCACCCAATAATCATGGTCTGGATTACTCGTGAATCTACTAAGTTTATTCAAAGCAAAAGCATTATCCTATCGAGTACATTTCTTAAGATACATTATAATGTCAATTACTTGTAAATATATCAGTTGTGACACACTTTCACCTATTTTGACCAAGTGTAGACTTGTGTCAATAAGGTTTTTACCGAACTTTCCTCTCATACTTCAAACTTTTTTAAATTTTTTCTCAACATAATGAGACTAGGAAAGTACAATTCATTCCGATGTTCTAGAGATTTTTATCTCTAGTATTACATCTGTCACACCCATGTCTTTCATGTCGTAATGCTTCGTAAGCATTTTCCTGGCGTTTAGCACTACTTCATGACTATTGTCGATCACCAACATATTGTCTACATATAGACGCACAATCACATAGGCATCTAGTGTATTTTTCACATATACACATTTGTCACATTCATTTATTTTGAACTCGTTTGACAACATCGTTTTGTTAAACTTTTGGTGTCATTGCTTAGGAGCTTGTTTCAATCCGTATAAGAACTCAACAAGATTACAAACTTTATGGCTTTCACTTGGAGACACCTTCAGGTTACTCCATGTATGTCTCTTCTTCTAACTCACCGTTTAGGAATCCCGATTTCACATTCATTTGGTGAATCTCAAGGTTATGTATTGCCGCAGTTTGCAATTAGTAACCTTATTGAAGTGATTCTAGTCATGGGTGAGTAGGTAAAGAAGTCAAATCCTTCTTCCTACTCATGTCTTTTGGCAACTAATCTAGCCTTATATTTGTGAATGGATCCATCAGGTTTTAACCCATTTACACCCTAAAGCTTATTCCTATGTATGAATGAATTTACATTATGGAATTTATCTCACTATTGATAGCTTCCTTCCAATGTGGTGCTTCCAGAATAGACATTGATTCTTCAGAAGTCTTGGGATCATTTTCTACCACACATGTTAGAAAATTCGGGCCAAACGTAATGGATGTTCTAGCCCTCTTATACGCCTTGGTTCCTTCTCATTTGAAGACCCATTTGTAGTTACATATGTTCTTTTATTCAACTTACATTTTCCTTATTTTTGCAAGGAAACACATTTTCAAAGAATATTACATTCCTTGACTCAATTATGATACCATCTTGTACATTCGATTTGTGTACGAGGAAATAATATGCACTACTATTATTGGCATATCCAATAAATATACAATCAATCATCTTGGGACCAATCTTTATTTGTTTAGGCTTAGGAATCTCAACCTTTGTCAAACGCCCCCACACTTTTAAGTGCTGATAGGAAGGAGGATGACATTTCTATAACTCATATGGTGTATCTTCCATTTTCTTGAGAGGTACAGGAAAGTGTAACTTTAAACTAAGTTACCCCCCACAATTCCTAAATTAGGGTAGTAGCGTTGTACCCATACGACTTAAACTTTTGACATAAGTTCTCAAGCATTTATGATAACTCCCCGCATTTTGGATTATTCTTGAACTTAGAGTTTATCAACTCTTTCATAGTTCAATCCATTTATCACTTTAGATAATCTTCGAATCGGATGCTTGGTGAAAGTCTAAGCAGTTTCAAAATAGTGGTCGTTGCTTCACATGAATGAAAAATCATTTTCCATTCAAAATTGTACTTCAATCAACCATATTAATTTGATCATCACTAAACCAACAATACTTTTCCAAGCATAAATCAACTTAATTGTTTCCACGATTGAAGTCAAATTCAACAATGAAGAAGACTAAACATCTTCAACCATGTGCAATTTTTACATTTGTGAAATTTCACAAATAATATTATTCACATGAAATAATAAGGTTCATTTTACCTTATTCACCATATTCACATTTGAATGACTTAATCAACTATCAATTGAAAAGTTGTGTTTGCAAACAACACGACCTTACAAGAGGACACACCTCTTAAAATTATTCATAGAATATTTCATAATATTCTTCACAATTTTCGCATAACATAATTTTTATTCCTTACAAATGAATGTCATTTTACAATCATTATTTTTAAGGATTTTCAGCACCACCGCCAACTATCGACACTATTTGTGGTCTATAAAATATTTTCATATCCCAATAATTGGGCAAGCAATTTTCACTTTAAAATGATTAGGAAAAAACCATATTTTGTCTCTCTTATGCAACTATAATTTTGCACAGCCATCTCATTTAATTTCATAGAATTAATTGAGGCTATCATCATTAATCAAGGTTTATATAATTTTCAAACCAAAATCCATGGACATGTACCGAATTTAAAACTTCATATTGTACATATCACTTACCGAATTGACGCATACCATATATGTAACTTACCGTATATGCCGCTCACCGTATATACAACTTACCGTATATACGGCTTACCGTATTTGTATCTTACCATATTTGCTGCTTACAGTATTTACAGCATACCATATATGTAGTTTACCGTATTTGTAATAGATTACCGTAGTTGCAACAGCATACTGTATTTGCATCAGCATACCGTATATTCAACTTATATGCAACTTACAGTATATACCAGATTTGCATATATAGACCAAAAAGTCTATCCGAAATCCAAACCCTTGTATGAATTCACTAAATGAATTCAATATAATGTCATATTTCATATCCGCTTTCCGTCATTATCATATAAACACCCAACAAAGTTGCTTATCCAACCGAAGGAACATAGATTTCCTCCATGCATATTTGTATAATCATTCCAAACAAGGCGCAGGCCATTGTATTGACAAATAAATTCTAGACATCAAAATTATGAAACTACATGCCTGTTCATAATTTTTAACTTGGAATTATCGACTTGCAAAATATAAAATGGTTCAAAATTTCCATTTATAATTAATCAATTCATAATTTGAAATTATTAATATCAAAGATGCAATGGACACAAGCACATGCAAAAGTCCACCATTTTCATTGCATTTAAAATGAAAAGTCACATTATTCCAATCGTTTCCTCCTATGGCAGTTACAAAATATACAATGAGTCGTCAAAACGTATTCCATAATTTCAATAGAGAGGAAATTACTAATTATGTGAATCACAATCAAAATCATGAATTGCATTAAACATGTATTGCATTAAACATGTATTTAATGAATCTTTATTTCACATGCAATAATTTGGAGTCCCTACCACTTCCAAATTAATTCATAACCATTCATTTCCGATTTTCATTTTAAGAATGCAAATAGATATTGGCAAATGAAACTACCAAAAAGGACAGATTAATCGGTAAATGATTTTTATCCATTACCCACCATGGTAACGGTAAATGATTTGAACCAATTTAAAAGTAAAGAGATGTGAACCAATGGTCAACAAAATCTTGCACGTTCCCGTCGTTCATGAAAAAGGAATCTTTTATCATTCATACTTATACAGAATATTATGAATGCAAAGATGGACTCTCTGATTCATCTATTTCCATGAAGAAATATTTATAAACCATTTGCAAAGAATACACGTGATGGTATATTTGCAGATTCTAAATAAAATTTTGGAATAAAAATGCACAATAAAAACCACTAAAATTCATCTTAAGATTATTGAAAAATTGCACCGATATTGTGCATATTATATTCACAAAACATGTCATTTATGTTCACGAAATCGAAACGCAATTTCGTCTTACCGAAATGGATTTGGAAGATAAAATGACAGATTCAATCATTTCTTTTCTTTATTTCAAACCTACATGAAATCAAAAGAATGTTATTAATTTTATGAAATCAAATACGAAGATAGAATTCAGAAAGAATCAAGGTGAGATACGAGTGATGTGATCGGTCGAGGCAAGTGTTAGACACTTTGTCCTCAAGATGAATTTGCACTGCATTTGTGCTAATGATTTTTTGACAATCATCTCTCAAGATACAACGATCACGTCAAGCCATAGGAGCACTCCGAATGACTTCGACCAACGAACTCGAACGGAGTTCCCTCTCTACAATAATCATGACTTCGATACAAGTGTTTTATGCAAACTAAAATGTAAGCATGGAAGGGAATGATATGGAACTATCTATTAACTTTCATAAATTTCTTGAATGATAAAATTCAAACATATGAGGTTTATATATAGTAATTGGAAAGGTATGTCAAAAGACAACCATACCAAGAGTCACATCTCTTGGAATTCCTAATTATTGGAAAATGATTATGTCAAAGGTCATGACTGTTCATATGAAAATACATCTTTTCTTCCAACTCTTTTCTAGAATATTCCACATATTCTATACAATTTTCCAACAATTTCAAGTATTAAGCTGCTTACATTTGGCTTAATTTCTCATTCACTAAATTAAGAATTCCACTTAAAAAATCATGTAGAATTGGTCACAACCATTTTTCGATACAAAACTCCAACATTTTCTTTGCACGTCTCAACACACTTCCTCAGTTTCTCGTCTCCCAATTATTGTTCAACAATTGATAAAAATAAAGATTTAACAATTGTTTCTTGATGTCGTTGTCGTGGGTTGTTGTCTTCATCTCCTTTCTTTTTTTTGGAAATCAAATCTACAATTCACCCAAAAGTAACTCTTTTCTCTCTTTTATGTATTCATTGGGCATTTTAAATTGATTTCTGAAAAAAAAAATGGCACCTTTCTGTTAGATGGTGGATATAAAACTTGGCTGTGGTGGCAATAGTGGCACTAGGCTTGGCTACATTGGGGGTTTGCACTGTCTATTCTTTTGCCTGGTTTTCTTGTCTCTACAATTTTAAGTTTTGTGTACGGGAAGATTACATGATATATGGCTCAAGATGTTCTATCTTTATGAACTTGTAGCGTAATATGGGCTTCAATTGGTTAGATTGATTTCTGCTTAAAGATATGTTACTCATATAATATAAGAATTAGTTATTCTCGATATTTTTACTTAATGGTATGAACTAGAAGAGTAATTTGGATTGTTGAAAAATTATTGTTCTTGTAGATCAGGCCAATGCTTAAGAATTGAATGACTTTTAATGCATTAGCTTTGAACATTGTTGAGCAGAAGACCAAAGGCTATCAAGGCTTTATTGGGCTCAGTTTCTCCAACCAATCAACTCCACAATGAAAACAACACAAAAACCCCTCAATAGTTCCTCCACGTACGGTTGCTATAAGTTTCCCACCAAGGAAACCACGTAGAAAGACAAGATCACACATAAATTAACCACAAAGTTATTAAGAATAGGTAAGTCAAGAGTGGATAGAAAATGAAGAGAGGCAGCTATAAATTCTCTCACGCAGAGAAGCAGAGGAAAGGAAAACCCATATAACCAAGTTCAAATGGGCATATACAGTAAGAAGGTTTAGTATAGCATAATGGCCCAAAGGCCCAACAGATGGATAAATGGGCTACTAAGTGGATACCATTATTTAGCTGCCCAGATAAGTGGGACGGCCCATAAGCAGCACTAATTAAATTAGACTGCTTCAAATAGCCCACTTAGCTTTTGGGTTAGTCGTTTCAATTGTGGTACTGATTTATCGTTCAATAATTAGGTAGATGTCGATTGAGTCGTTTGACAACAATTTGCCCAACATATTGAACTCTCTTCTATTATGTTGGTAAGATGTTTGTTCGTGTCATCACCATGACTGTGACGGTCACTGTTTTTTGTCTTTACCTTTACTCATTTACATATATCTGGGCAAATTGTTTTTGATGCTTCCTCAATTTCTTTTTTAGCGTTTTCAAAATCTTTCTATTTACAGAATACTAATTCCAATTTGATTTTTTCTTTCATCTCCTAATTTGTTGAAGTTCTCTCATTTGTTACTTCAACTCCAATAGCTCCTAATGCTGTCTTTTCTTTTTATCCTTTTTTCGTCTTTTTCATTTGTGAACAATCCCAGTTACTCAATATAAGTTTTTGTCCCCCTACAAATGATATATTCCATGAGGAAAAAGTTTGGTAATTTTTTCTTTTTGTGAATCTATCTTATTGATTTAATGCCCTGAAAATGTATACCTTTGTAGAATTGTTGTCTTCAGGTCGTGGTGGCATACAAACCACTTGTAAATGTTTCATTTTCTTCATTTCAACCTTTCTATGTTGTAATACTTATGGAATTTTACTACTCTACTTTAACTGCAAAGAGTCATGTCTATATAAACATTAACCAGAAGAGATCTCAAGGGTACATGGTCTCATTAAGTGAATTCTACTTCGTAGGATTACACAATTATATATCCAATCAACTTTCCATGGATGTAGCATTTCCCTGTCACATTAGTAAAATTCTTTCTAATTAATACTTGCTACATCCTTATAAAATCACCACCATCCTGGGTATTGAAAAATGGGTTAAATTCATACTTAAATAGCCTAGTGCCCGCATCTTTTCCCATTTAAAACAAATATTCTCTTGTGTATCTTGTTTATTTTTTGCCATGATTTTATCAATATGAACACCCTCAAAGTCGTCATCATTCTTGGTTGACTCAATTTCTTCTTCACGATTCTGTGTTTCGTCTTTCAACTCAAGTTCAAGAGGCAATTTATCATCAAATGTTGGCATATTACAGAGCTATCAGTAATAGGCTTCTCATTCTTGAGAAAAACTCTTGAAGTTGTTTGCTAATCAGAAGAATTGAGCATTCTCCCTTAATAACAGTTACAGACACTAGTCTGTCAATTTGCTCGCCAATTAGTAGTTAGCAAACCATTTCCTGATCATACCCAACTTTTCATTTTGGAATTCTCCCTTTAGTCATGTGGTCTATCAAAAAAAAAAAAAAAGGTTTACTCAGATAATGTTGGCTATAGAGTATCTGCATTCAAATTTTGTTCTGCACCTAGACCTTGAAGTACGTTTATTTTTGAGAATTTTACGTCAATTTCCTTTATTTCTATTTACCCACAGGATCTTTTGGTGTTCAAGAGAATATTAGCAAAGAGGAAAAATAAAGAATATAAACAGACCGTCAAAACTTTTCACTATAAGAAAAATTGTTACAATCATATAGAATTTTACTCACCAACCCAATCCCCAAGTATTGCAAAGAAAATAAATTATAGCTTTATCAATCTACTTTTCTATCCTTTGTAAGAAAAGTCTTAAAATGCTAGGCTCACAATATTTTTCTCTCCGATCAACTCTCAGGCCACATCTAAAATAATGAAATACATCCACTATTTATAAGATCAGTAACCGAATAGAAGATTTTAATTTAAACTCAAACAAGGATTCCTCATGTGCAAGACTCCAAAATCAACGGTAAATTGGAGACCAAATTCTGCAATTATTCTACTCTCAACTTTAATTAGAAGTCTTTCATACAATTATTTGCAAGAGAAGTCCTCCAACTTTTGACTTTTGAAGCAATTACTCAACAATCTCCACCTTGTCGAAAATGGGTCAAAATCTCATCATCTCTTCTACAACTTTTAATTATAATACTTTGAAAAAATAGGTAAACCTTTGACACACTTTAATGATCTCATACTCCACCATATGAGTATAACTACTCAATATTATCCGCGAACTCCAAGCATTTCATAGGATATATGTCAAAACAAACCTACTGATAGTTACAGTGCAACTCTCCCACTGACTTTCCTAGAGAGCTCATCAGCCATCGATATTACAACACCACCACATACCTACACACCTTTCATCAAATGTCAATCAATTCTATGTATAGATATGCTAACCCGCGCTAGTAAGAACACATCCTCTATTATGGCAATTGGCAACATGCCATGAGGATGTTCCCGTCTTACTTTGCAGCACCTCATACGCGTCATCTTCCCCTCATGAGAGATGCACTATTCGACCTGAAGCAGTTAGCCGGCCCTACTCTACCTTTTGGACAATTTCTCCTTACGTGACAAGTTTGACCATAGTTCCAACAAGTTGCTTTCTTCATCATGGATTTGCCCTTCTTGCCAGAACTCTTGGTTGGGTTCCCCTTTAAAGCCTTGTATGTTCTAGCTTGAATCAATAAATTCCTAACTTGTACTTACCATAACCCAAAATTGATTCTTGCGTCAAATTTCTCCACATCATATTTCAACGATAACATATTTTTCTATTGCTTCAATACTCTGAACCATCTAACGTTTTGATACCACTTATTGGGAATTTTATGCAAATTCCCTTTATTTCTATTTATCCATAGGATTTTTTGTTGTTCAAAAGAATATTAGCAAACAGGTAAAGAATATAATGCACAAATTTAACGGATCGTCGATGCTTTTCACTATATGAAAAATTGTTACAATCATATAGAATTTCACTCACCAACCTAATCCCCAAGTATTATAAAGAAAAATAAACTCGAACTTTACTACATCTACTTATCTACCCTTTGTACGAAAAGTTTTAAGTTGCTAAACTCACGATATTTTTCTCTTAGATCAACTCTCAGGTCACACCCAAAATAATAAAATACATCCACTATTTATAGAATCAATAACCAAGTAGAAGAGTTTAATTTATACTCAAACAAGAACTCCTTTTAACTCAAACAAGGATTCCTTCATGTACAAGACTCCAAAGCAGGATGTAAATCGGATACCAAATTCTGCAAGAATTCTATTCTTGATTTTAATTAGAAATCTTCCATACAATCATTACCTTTTATTATTTGCAATAGAAATCCTCCAACTTTTAACTTTTTAGTCAATTACCCAACATTTATTAACACTCTTTAGTAATTTATTTATGTTTCTTTGAAAATGATTTTTTGAATTGATTTTCATGTTATTTTCTCTTGGCAGCGGTCCAATATTTTTCTTACAAAAGATCATGATGTTCATCTCGGTAAGTTTGCAGTAATTTTCTTTTATGGACTTTAAATAGCATTCTTTCCCGATTTGAATAAATCGTCTTCATGATTTTTCACTTTTGCGAGGGATTTCAAACTTGCTAAAACTCTTGAACGCAGGTGATTTGGCTTCTTCAATACATGCTTTTAGTATGTATTATCTGCACCCTTGTTTTCTGATGAAGTTAAATAATACTTGAGAGACAAGATACACTGTTTCTTCTTGCCAGACTTTAATAAAACTTTAATAATTAAATTGTCAAACATGAGTGTAACGTCTTTTAGAAAATTATGCGGTCCTTTTTTTTCTTACCCAGGTAGTTGGTACTCCCAATTACATGTGAACTTATTAATGTTCCTTGTGGTTTTGAATTTAATACTTAGTCCCTTGTTATGTCTATCATATAAAGTTGCTAAATAATTTACTTTCTTCCATTACTTAGTGGCCCTATTGTTTCTTTCACATATGTTCTATTAACCAAATTTAATTGTCATTCTTGCAGATTTTCCCCAAGGCAATATTAACTTCAGTACATTTTGCCACCAAATTTAACGAGATATACAATTGCCCTCTCTAAATTTATTAGCATATATAATGAATTACTCATGATGTTTTAAATGTGAAAAATCAATGATTTGTTCATTTATACTGAATATATTAGGGTCTATGTTAAAAGGTTCATCTTTAGCACGTGTTTTTCACTGTGAAACCATATGAAGCACTACACATTACCCAGAAACCCATGCCATTTATGCTCTTTACAACTTTTTAACCATTTGCCTAATTCAACTACATTTTTTTTTTTTTTACCACAGTCAATATGAGAAACTTATTTATAGATTATAAGATTAAAATTGCATTAAAAAAGAATCAAAATACTATTAAACACGTCATTAAAAAAAGCATCGAATAACTAGTATGTATATAATGCTTCTTGATTTTTATGTTCTTTTAAGATCTTGCTCGAAACAAATATTGACCATTTGTACATATGGCCAAGTAAAGGAGATCAATATCAAACTTTATATTATTAAAATTAGTTAGCGATATAAGACGATCTTAAGTAATACATCACATTTATTATGATGGCCACTCAATGAACCTTCTCAAAAATTAAGTACTATATATATACAAACAGAATTGTTTTACCAACTATTTCCACAAGCTGGAAATATAAATAACTAGCAACTTCAAGAGTTTCCTTGTTGGGTTGAAGTTTCATCTGGCCCAATTTCCACTAAACGTCAAATGCAAGTCATGTACTTTATCTCTAATATTTGACAAATTGATACAAATGTTGCACCTGTAAAATTTGATGAGAAAATAAATAAATTAATGTGTAGATAAAATTATTGAAAGTTGATTTATCGCATAATTAATTTTTACTATACTCAAATAATCTAAAGATAATTTCGCCCTCTTTCTAGATTGGACAATTCAAACACTCATAGTTGCAAAGGAAATAGCTTCCTTTCACCTCTAACATTTGAAGAATCTAATATTTGGCACAGCTAATCCTTAATTTGAGGTACTGTAAAATGTTTATCATATCCTCATTTCTGTATGCTCCAAGATATTAATGATAGTTCAAATAATGATAATGTTTTTCTTATGATAGTAATATAATACTTACAAGAGTAAAGTTGAACAAGATTCAAATAGAATTAAGATATGATAGGGCAATGAATGAGTTTCAATTCACATTGTTGTGGATGGTTGATCTCCTTCATCGATGCCTAAAAACAACAAAAATTTTTGTAAAATCCATAAGCTTGTTGAAGAAATTTATAATAGTAATTATGTCTATCTTAAATTAATATATATGTGTATATATATATGATAAATAATAAACAATACTAATGAAAAAAAGGTCATTTAACTGAATAATACTTACAAAAATCATTTAACCTAAAAATCTTTGTTCCACAAAATCACAGAACACTCTCGATAGGCTCTTTATCTACTGGCAACAATAACTAATTAAACCCACATTGTAATTAATCAAAATAAATGTAAAATACTCAAAGTTGAAATATACTTACAGAAAGACCAATGTTAATAGCCTCTGAAATCCTCATCTATACTTTCATCTAGAAAATATGTGACAAATCTAATACCTGAAATAATTAAGTTGAAGTTACAATGACATTGTAAATTGTTTGTTTTTATCTTACCATTCTTTCTTTTTGTGTACTCCAAAGATAGTTCAAATCATGCTAATATTTATGTAATGATAAGAACACTTACAAGAGTAAAGTTTTCGAAGATCCAAAGAGAATTAGGAATTGTTGGGACAATAAATGAGTATCAAGTTGTTGTTGGATGGATGCTCTTCCTCATCAAAACCTAATAAAATTTATACAAAATCCATAAGGCACTCGAAGCAATTCATAACAGTAACTATTTTAGCACATCAGCTAACCTAGAAGTTTAAGAAAAAAAGGGATAATATAATTAATTGAAAAATAAAGTCATTTAACCGAATATTTAGGTAAACATTTAATCGAGAAATCCTTGTTATTTGAGAAAATTATTGGACAACCTCATGCAAACTCTTTTTATCTATTAGTAACAGAAATTAATTAAACCTACCCTGTAGTAATATTTAGAACATACATTAACCAAAATTAATGAACAATAAAGTCAATATTCAAAACTTAAATATACTTACAAGAACACCAAACACACTAATCTTCAAAATTCCACATGAATATGAGAAATCTTTGGCCACTCAGAACCAGGACCGCTTTCTTTCGTGCACCTCTTTCTCAACAACGGACATAACCGAATATTTAATCGTTTTAATTTGATGAGTCGTTGCATAGCTTCTTTAGAGGGCAAATGCCTAAGCTTTTCACAAAACTCTAGTTTTGATACTTCAAGAAATGAAAAATTCCTAAACCAATTGGGCAATTCTTCCATCTCAAAATCACATATTGTCAAATCTTTTAGGAAAGTAACATGTTGAAGCTGAACTGGTAGAGAGACCCAACCCACTTGACCTTGTAAGTATAATTTCTCCAGGGATTTTACGTGCTTGATATCATCGAGAAAATCTTGAAATGCATTGAACTGGACTGAATTCGAGTATTTCCCAATCCACAATTCTATTAAACTGTTAAGGCATCCATTCCCACTCAATTTAGGAAATGAAGCGAGACTGGGCATTTCGCCACCTCTAGAGTCTGTAGAGATCCCATCCCACTCAATTCAGGAAGCATAGTGAGATCTGGGCATTCACGTACAGATAGATGCTTTAAAGACTTACTACACTCTAGCATTTCGTTTGGCAGGTTGCACAGCTCATGGCAATTACGAATTTCCAACTTCTCAAGGGAAATTTATTTCAGATTTCCACATGTATGTATTTCTAATTTCTCAAGAGACTGGAGGCTACCAAGGCCATAAGGTAATTCCCTCAATTTAGGACAATTTCTAATATTCATCCTTTTAAGAGAAGCTCCACTGCCCCATAAATGGGGAACATGAACTAACTTGCTACAAAAATCTATTTTCAAATATTCAAGGCCAGGAAATACCTGTGTTCCGCTCATTTGTGCTTCTTCCCACTCTGTTAGGTTCGGCATATAAGATATTGTAAAATTTTTAAGTGACGAGAATGATATTCTTGTCTCTTGGCCATCGTTGCTGCTAGTTGAGCTGCAATCACTCTCTCCAAAAAATGATGATCTTATCGATGTTACTTTAACAAGACCCCAAATGCATAGATACATGAGGAGTGGTAGATGGCCTAGCATTGGGATTTCTTCAAATTTGCAATCTATAATTTTGATCTTCATCAATTGATCAAATATCACCAGATGGCCACCAATGCCTTTATATATTCCCATATTTCTAGTCCAAAATGGGAAGTTTTTACCTCGAAATCCTTCAATTGTTAGTCCTTTTAGCTGTTCATGAGGTTGCAGCCCTTCAAGTACACTCTCATCGTTGATCTTATTTTTTCTGAAAGCCATTGAGTTTCTCCAATCAAAGCAAAACTCATAAATGTTTAACTTTCCAGCCATATCTGCATGCTCAGCTTCTGTTTTGCACCTCACCAATTCCAGATTCTCTATTCATAGTTCGACCTTTAATTTCTTCAACTTTCCCAGCTCATCAATTCGACAACCTTCCTTATCACTCACACGAAATAACGACAATGTTTGAAGGCAAGATAAACTTCCGATTTTATGTGGCATCTCGAAATCATCGTGAACATCATCAAAATAGAGATGCTTTAAACAAATCAAGAATTGCAGATCTCTAGGAAGCCTTTGAAGCTCTGTGTACTTGCTTAGAATCCTCAAGGTTTGCAAATTGTAGAGCTTGCAAATAGATTCTGGCAAAGCAGGGAGATCATCATTGTAGGACATATCAAGATAGCTCAAATGTTTCAACGTGCCAATTGATGTTGGCAATTCTTTAATATTTGCATCACATAGCTTTAGAGAATGCAAATGCTTGAAGTACGGCAAAATACCATCTGGTACGCTGCTTTTCAAGATCAATATGTGGAGATAACATGCTCTCTCTTTTATGTCCTTGACTGTTTCCTCTTCAATTGATTCTATTGCAAGGTGTCTAACTTGAAGAATGTCATCAGCAGTGCGACCCTCCATATTCATGAAACTTTCTGATTTCGAAACTGAACATGCAAGATCATAGACAAGATCGTGCATCTTGTAGCTTATGATATTGCCATACTGGTCCTTCATAGGCTCTTGGAAGAAGTAGTTTTACAACAAAATATTAAAAAATTTATTGCCCGTAGTCTCCATCTCACTTTTTTTATCTTTCGGAAGAAATCTTTCTACCATCCAGAGCTGGATTAAGCGTTCTCTATCCATGACCGAATCCTTGATAAATATTGAACAATAGGCAAAACATTTTTTCCGTGATGAAGAAGGTAAGCGATCGTAACTTACCTTTAAGACTTGCAACACACCCTTCTCACCCTCTTCAAGATTTGAAAGCTCATATTGTAGAACTGAATCCCACTCTTCTATTTCCTTTCCTTGCAAAACTCTTCCAATCACATTTGCTGATAGAGGTAAACCTCTACATTTGCGGGCAATCTCCAATCCAGTGATCGCAAATTGTTCTGGTACTTCTTTATCTTGAAATGCCATTGTTCTGGTTATCGACCAGCAATCGCCTTCTGTCAATGACCTCAAGCAACATGGATGATCGCAAGTGTTCACAATAGATGCCACCTTTTCCTTACGTGTGGTGACGATAATGAAATTTCCATTTCTGAAGCTAGCTCCCACTAGTGTTTTTTTTGAATTCATCCCAATCTTTTGTTTCTTCATTCCATAAATCATCGAGAACAAGCAAGTATCTTTTGTCTTTTAATTTTTCTGCAATCTTTTTGTTGGATTTTTTGATTCCCAATAATCCGGGCGATGATTTAAAGCAGTTGTCGGATTATTTATCGACACCATGGACTTAGCTCGGCTCAAAGATGAACTATACTTTTGGATGGTTCGGGTTTGGGCTGGATGATTATTTGGTTAGTTGGACCATTTAGTGATTAATATAGAGTTGAATATTGGCTCATTAGTTTAGGTTAATTGGTAGCCCACTTGGAGAACCCTATACCCAATTAGAGTGATCTAAACTAACCTATATATATGTACTTATCTCCCAGCCGTTTTTGGTGTGTGTGTGTGTGTGTTGTAGCAATGGAGAGGAGAGTTGAGAGAAGAGAGGCAATCAAGAGAAAGGGAAGCCATGTGAGGTTGTGAGTGAGATTCAACCAGTGTGATATATTCTTCTTCCTCTTCATATCTTTGTGGATTTCTAACACCACCACCCTTCTCCTTTGTGGGGTTAGAGAGAGAGAGAGTAGTCCAAAGTGAAGGCGAAAGTCTCGGGTCGAGCCAAGGTAAATCGGTGTTCGTTTGATTGTTTTATGAGCCCGGGATCAAGATTTATAGAGGGATTTCCGCTACAAACGGTATTAGAGCTTGTGTTATTGATAAATCTGTGATTTTTGGAGCTGAAAAATGGGTTGGAATTGACTAGAAATCGGACAGAAAAACAGGCAGAAAAACTAGACAGTTTTCTGGGATTTTTTCAAATTTCTGCCGAATCTGTTTTGGCGTTTTTTGGTGAAACCAAAAGGAGTTTGGCAAAACGGACACCACCATTGGACTTTACAGCTGGAGACGGTTCAGAAAGGTCGGGGCGTCACCAGCGCGTCGCCGACTGGCTCCGGCGCGTGGGAACTCCAGCGAGGCGTGAGTAGGAATCTGGGGATGCTGTCTTCAGACAGAATGCTGCTAGTGACGATACGGACTCTACGGTGTTGTCGAATTTCAGTTTTGAGCAATGCAGTGAAAGGTGAACGATTTTGCCCTTGGACATTCAGGTGCCGGGTGCTGTTTTTGTGTTGCTGTAATTATTGGTGACTTTAGGACAAACAGTGATGATTCTAAAGTGGTCAATTCACGTCTCTCGATATTTACGGACCTTCAGACGTGGTCCGCTCGGTATCTCTTTGCTTTTTATTATTGTAGTTAAAATAAATGTGTAGGTTAATTATTTATTTTTTGGCATTGGAAGTCATCGTATGGGGTGACGTTAGGTTTGGGGTTTAGGTTAATTATTTATTTTTTCGCATTGAAAGTCATCGTGTGGGGTAACGTTAGGTTTGGGGTAACCATTGCTTGTTGCTAGACCTAGGAATTACATGTTAATTAATTGCCTTAAATTCCATGTGAATTTGTCACCAATTTTTCTATACCGATAGAATTGCATGTGACCTTAGGAAAAATTACTTAACTATTTTGTGTGAATTATGTGTCAGTACTTTACTTGTGGTCATTATTTGGTATTATTGACATGTATAGGTCTAAGACAAGTGCGAAAAATAAAATATGTTTTAACTGTGATAAAATTTGGGCATAGTTGAAAGAGATTGTCCTAAGATGATAATAAAAGGAAAGATGAGGATAGAGACGAGGTGAATATGACTTTAGGATCGAGTAGTGATCCTAGTGAGATTTATTGAGAATAAACCTAGTTACTGCATGTGCATCTGTGTATAATCCTTTCTGCATGTATGTGATCATTTGATTCTGTTGAAATGTTGATGTTATACTTTCAATATGTTTGATGTGTGTAATTGCATGAATAAGAGTGACATATTACTTTGTGTAATATGTTTACATGAATAGTGGGTTAAGTTTTGTGGCGTACTCTATTTGCTCTATGAGTGGTGAGAGAGTGTGGTAGTGAGAAGAAAGTTGGGCAGCCATTTCTCTCCTTTATCTTTGTGAGCCTATGTGGTTTGTGAGATTATGTAAGGCAGCCATGTTAGGGTTATATTCTTCCTCTTTGTGAGCCTTCTTTGTGAGTGTTGTGAAGTAACCGACTCTTTCTTCGATTTTTCTTTGTGAGTGCCACCTTCGCCATTTTCTTTGTGGATTTTTTGGAGCTTTGGTAATTGGAGTAACATTTGTGGTCACCGAAAGGTGTTGTTTTGCCGCAATGAGTTTGTGATGCATTAGCAGTGAGTTGGATGTCTTTTGGTAAGGTGGAGTATAGATATCTAGGGATACATGGTGATTTGTACCTGGGAATGTGGAGTGTGACATTTGGATCACGAGTGGAGATGTGTGTAGAATCCTTTATCTGTGAAAGAGACCCTGTACAGGTGGAGTGCGAGAGAGGCACTTCTATCACTTCTGTAAGGTGGAGTCCCATTATCCACGTAGGTTGGGAGAAGTGATGCGGTGATAGAGGATTATCCCGAGAGCTTGGGATCTATTGTAACTTTCCAGTTAGATATGAGTTAAGTAATTGGTTTAGTGAGCATTGTGGGCGATGAGAGGAGATATGTGTTCTCGAGGTGTAAGCAACACGGAATGGGATAGGATAAGTGTGGTAAGATCTTTTCTTAGGGTCATTTATACATTTGTTGCATATGTGCATGACCATGTGTTGATTAACTAGGTGTTAATCTGTGGTTCTGTGTGAATGTGGTTTTGAAAAGATCTGTGTGTGTTATCCTATATATCTTCATCGCATGATTGTTTGTTCAATGTGAATACTTGTTTCTATTTGGGTGTTCTTGACCTTAGCCCTGGTGAGTACATGGAGTAAGTATGATATGTGTTTCGGTTCGAAACACGAGGTAAGGTATGTGACTCCAATTTTATTGGATTACCTTGATTGTGCAAGTATAAACTGTGTGTTTTGGTTGCTTGCAGATTATTGGGCATTAAGGTGGAGATTGTTGGGTTTTTTTATACCCAAAAATCCGGACGATGATTTAAAACAGTTGTCGGATTATTTATCGACACCATGGACTTGGCTCGGCTCGGAGATGAACTACACTTTTGGATGGTTCGGGTTTGGGATGGATGATTATTTGGTTAGTTGGACCATTTAGTGACTAATATGGAGTTGAATATTGGCTCATTAGTTTAGGTTAATTAGTAGCCCACTTAGTAAACCCTAGGCCCAATTAGAGTGACCTAAACTAACCTAAAAATATTTATTTATCTCCCAGCCATTTTTGGGGTGTGTGTGTGTTGTAGCAATGGAGAGGAGAGTTGAGAGAAGAGAGGCAACCGAGAGAGAGGGAGCCATGTGAGGTTGTGAGTGAGATTCAACCATTGTGATATTTTCTTCTTCCTCTTCATACTTTTGTGGATTGCTAATTCCACCACCATTCTCCTTTGTGGGGTTAGAGAGAAAGAGAGCAGTCCAAAGTGAAGGCGAAAGTCTCGGGTTAAGTCGAGGTAAATCGGTGTTCGTTTCATTGTTTTCTGAGCCCGGAATCAAGATTTATAGAGGGATTTCCGCTACACTTTTGAACAACAGCTTCCTTGCTAACCCCCATCAAATTTTTCGATCAATAATAATTCCAGGATCCTTTTGCAAAGCGTCAGCTGATCAAAATTTTCTAATACACAAACCCAAATCGTTTTGTCGAAATGGTTTCCTGTACGATGGTTTTCGAAGATCTTGCATGCCAAAGTCGTCTTACCAAGCCCTCCCATTCCGACTATGGAAAGGACTGAAAGGACATTATTGATCGAGCTGGTTATCATTTCCAGAATTTTTGATTCATCACTTTGTCTTCCAATGACAATTGGATCAACTGTGAAGCTGTTAGTTTCCATGACCAGAGGCTTTGAACAAGGATGATCCATAACTCTGTTGAGACCAAGGCTATCAGCTTCGTTGTTTATCCTCTTGAAATTTTCATTTATGCTCTTGATCTTGTGTGACATCTTCCAATGAAAAGTGATTTTGTGCGCCATCTTTTGCAGAAATGTCATAATGAAAGGAAAGTTTAAGCACCCAATTTTGTCCTCTGTCTCTATTGTACGACGTAAATCTTTATATTTGATCTCGTCCAAAACGTTGTCGGCATCATAGGCAGCATCTTTGAGGCCTTTAAGCCAGCTTTCAATAGCCTTCTCAGTGATTTCGCGCTTCTTAGCATCGTCCAAAACTTCGCAGATCTTTTCGAAATAGTTTTTCAAATTTTCAAATTCTTTCTCAAAGCCCCGCAAGAGTTTGAATTCTTCAACAGCTACCGGAAACAAATTCTGAAGTATGGTTTTTACACCGTCAATAGCCACAGCTTTCATTTTTTCTCACTTTGGAAATTTAGTATGTGTGATTGATTAAAGGTTGAACCCCAACCTTGAGGGTCCCCACTGCCCCGCTCCTAGAGCATCGTGAGGGAGGTAAATCGCGGGATGTGCTCCAACAGGTCAGGGAACAAGAGCTTGCAAATTCGAGGAGTTTGTGGTGTAAATGATTGTTTTCCTCTGCTTAAGAAAGGTACACTTAATTATTGATCAATCCTTTAGTCAAAGTCTTTTTACAACCTACTTGCTTAAAATTTAAATTTTAAACTAATTAAAGTTCACATTCAATATTAAATACATATTTCATGGGTTATATAACTTTTCTATCACACATTTCTTCAATTTTTATCAAATTCTTCTCAAAATCAAATTTTAATCCCACCAAACATAAACTTGCCCACATTTATCATTAATTGCACCGTATTTTAATTGCAAAGAAGATTTTAAAATTTTCTTGCTTTTTCGTACTAGTTTATGTTTTGAGTTTCACAGAATACTTAAAAGATAACATATTTTCAGATTGTCGGTGCCAAAATGCTGCAAAGATTTCAGTGAGTAACTCCAACATTTTGAAAAGTTTAGTAGTCAAAACCCAATATTTAAATTGTATTGAGCAATCGAAGATGTCAACTTAATTTCTAACTAAGGACAATTCATACCTACTTATTTATTGATAATTGAATTCTACATTTCTCTTTCTACCGACTAAATCATATGCCTCATAATTCAAATTCCAATTCCAATTCCAATTCCAAAACAAGAAAAATGTCTATGAAATGCCCATGTCTGTGGAGAAGTTAATATGAAATCATGTGAAGATAGTTCAAATCGTTCTAATATTTATGTAATGATAAGAAAACTTACAATAGTAAAGTTGACGAAGATCCAAATAGAATTAGGAATTGATAGGACAATAAATGAGTATCAAGTTGTTGAGGGTGGATGCTCTTCTTCATCACAACCTAATAAAATTTATACAAATTCCATAAGGCACTCGAAGCAATTCATAACTATAACTATTTTAGCACACTAGCTAACTTAAGAAAGGATAATATAATTAATTGAAAAATAAAGTCATTTAACTGAATACTTTGGTAAACATTTAATCGAGAAATCTTTGTTATTTGACAAAATTAAAGGACAACCTCATGCAAACTCTTTTTATCTATTAGTAACAGAAATCAATTAAAACCACCCTGTAGCAATATTTAGAACATACACTAACCAAAATTAATAAACAATAAAGTCAATATTCAAACTTTAAATATACTTACAGGAACACCAAACTTCACAGATCTTTTATTATCAGATGGGGAATATGAGAAATTTTTGGCCACTCAGAATCAGGACCGCTTTTTACCCTGCATCTCTCCTCCAATATCGGACAAAACCAAATATTTAATAGTTCTAATTTGGTGAGCCGTTGCATAACTTCTTTAGAGGGCAGGTACTTAAGCTCTCCACAGTACCGTACTCCTAGACTTTCAAGAGATGACAAATTTCCAATCCAATCAGGCAAGGCTTCCATTTCAAATTCATATATTAACAATTCTTTTAGGGAACTGAGATGTTGAAGCTGATCTAGTTGAGAGACCCAATCTCCCGAACCATATAAGACTACTCTTTCAAGGGATTTCATGCGTTTGATGCCGTTGATAAAAGATTGAAATGAATGTAATTCCATTGAATTTGGGAAGAACCCAATGGACAATTCAATTAAGCTGTTAAGGCATCCCATCCTACTCAATTCTGGAAAGGAAGTGCATGACTTTAAACATAGTTCCTGTAGAGATTTCATCCCACTCATTTCAGGAAATGAAGTGATATTTTTACATCCACCCACAACTAGAGACTGTAGAGAACCCATCCCACTCATTTCAGGAAGTGAAGTGAGATTATGGCAGTGTTCCACACATAAAGTCCGTAGAGACGTACATGAAAATAATTGTGTCCACTGCTTTTGGATTTCTTAATGGATGATAATATAAAAGTACAGTTAAAGAGTTATTTAAATAATTGTACAATACTTCTAAATTTTTTAATGGATGATTATATATACACCACATTTATAGTTAATTGCATTATATTTTTATTGTAATGAAAGTTTTCAATTTTGCTCATTTTTGTTTTCGAATTTACTCGTGCACTAACTTCCAAGTAGAAAGGGTCCCAATGTCTCACTAAAGACCATTTGATTTCCAACTCAATTATTTAATTTGTATTTCTATCTACCTAATAAATTACACTCACACAGTATGATTTTAAATTATTGATATTGATATTTACACATCATTAATCACTACATCTCATCCCATTTGTATCAACAAACTAATTTGATGACATTGCAAGCGGTGATCTTACACCATTATACCGAAATAAATTGGGAAAAGTTGTGACATATCTATAAAAATTAAAAGAGGCAATTACGAATTTCCAACTTCTGAAGGGAAAGGAGGCCTTTTTGTCCACTTTGATATGAAATTGATTTCAGATTTCCACATGATTCTATTTCCAATGTCTCAAGAGACTGGAGGCTACCAAGGTCATAGGGTAATTTCCTCAATTTAAGACAATTCTCAATTTTCATCTTTTTAAGAGAAGCTCCGCTGCCCCGTAAATGGGGAACATGAGCTAACTTGTCACAAAAAAGTATATCCAAATATTCAAGGCAAGGAAATACCTGTGTTCCGCTCATTTGTGCTTCTTCCCAATTTATTAGGTTCGGCAATTCCATTATTACGAGACTTTTGAGTGACGGGAATGATTCTCTTGTCTCTTGGCCATCGTTGCTGCTATTTGTGGTACAATCACTCTCTCCATAGAATGATGAACTTATCAATGTTACGTTACCCAGATCCTGGATAAGTAGATACTTGAGGAGTGGTAGGTGGCCGAGCACTGGGATTTCTTCGCAATTGCCACAACTTATAATTTCGATCTTGATCAATTTATCAAATATCACCGGAAGGCCAGAATTGCCTTTATATATTCTCATATTTCTAGTCCATAATGGAAATTTTTTACCTCGGAATCCATCAATTGTTAAGCATTTTAGCTTTTCATGAGGTTGCAGCCCTTCAAGTACACTCTCATCATTGACGTTACTTTCTATGGAATTCGTAGACTGACTCTCATCATTGGAATCCGTTGAACAATTCCAATAAAAGCTAAAATTATAAATGTTTAGCTTTCCAGCCATATCTGCATGCTCCGCTTCTGTTTTGCAACTCACCAATTCCAGATTCTGTATTTGTAGTTTGCCCTTTAATTTCTTCAGCTTTCCCAGCTCATCGATTCGACAACCTTCCTTGTCACTCGCACAAAATAATGGTAACGTTTGAAGGCAAGATAAACTTCCGACTTTAGGAGGCATCTTGAAAACACGGCAAACCTTATCAAAACAGAGATGCCTTAGACGAATCAAGAAGCGCATATCTCTAGGAAGATTGAGAAAACTTAAGCAACGTAGAATCCTCAAAGTTTGCAAATTGTAGAGCTTGCAGATAGATTCTGGCAGAGTAGTGAGAAGATGATTTTCGGACACATAAAGATATCTCAAATGTTTCAACGTGCCAATTGATGTTGGCAATTCTTTAATATTTGCATCACATAGCTTTAGAGAATGCAAATGCTTGAAGTCTGGCAAAATTCCATCTGGTACGCTGCCTCTTAAGAACAAGGTGCGGAAATAACTTGCTCTCTCTTTTATGTCCTTGACTATTTCCTCTCCAATTGATTCCATTGCAAGGTGTCTAACTTGAAGAATGTCATCGACAGTGCGACCCTCCATGTTCATGAAACTTTCTGATTTTGAAACTAAACATGCAAGATCATGGACAAGATCGTGCATCTTGCAGCTTTTGATATTGCCATACTTGTCCTTTTCTGGCTCTTGGAAGAAGAAATTTTGCAACAAAATATTAAAATATTTATTGCCTACAGATTCCATCTCACCATTTTTATCATTCGGAAGAAATCCTTCCGCCATCCAGAGCTGGATTAAGTCTTCTCTATCCATGACTGAATCCTTGATAAATATTGAACAATAGGCAAAACATTTTTTCAGTGATGAAGAAGGTAAGCGATCATAGCTCACCTTTAAGACTTGGAACACACCCTTCTCCCCCTCTTCAAGATTTGAAAGCCCAGACTGCAGAACTGAATCCCACTCTTCTATTTCCTTTCCTTGCAAAACTCTTCCAATCACATTTGCTGCTAGAGGTAAGCCTCTACATTTGCGAGCAATCTCCGATCCTGTAATCGCAAATTGTTTTGGTACTTCTTTATCTTGAAATGCCATTGTTCTGATTATGGACCAGCAATCACCTTCTGTCAATGACCTCAAGCAACATGGATGATCGCAAGTGTTCACGATAGATACCACCTTTTCCTTGCGTGTGGTGACGATAATGAAACTTCCTTTACTGGTGCTAACTCCCGCCAATGTATTTTTGAAAGCATTCCAAACACCTTCTTCTTCATTCCATAAATCATCGAGAACAAGCATCTATCTTTTATTTTTTAATTTCTCGGCAATCTTTTGAATAACAGCTTCCATGCTATCTCCATCAGATTTTTCTTTCAATAATATTTCCAGGATCCTTTTAAAAAGCGTCATCTGATCAAAATTTTCTGATACACAAACCCAAATCGTTTTGTTGAAATGGGTTTCTGTACGATGGTGATTGTAGATCTTTCGTGCTAATGTCGTCTTGCCAAGCCCTCCCATTCCGACTATGGGAAGGACTGAAAGGACATTATTGTTCGAGCTGGTTATCGTCTCCAGAATTTCTGATTCAACAACTTCTCTTCCAATGACAATTGGATCAAAAGTGAAGCTGGTAGTGTGAATGGCCTGAGGCTGTGCCAGAGGATAAGCATTCAAATCTCTATTGAGGCCAAGTCTATCAGCTTTGTTGTTTATCTTTTCAAAGTTGGCATTTATGTCCTTGATCTTGTGAGCCATCTCCCGTTGAAATGTCAAAGTGCTCCATTTTCGTTTTTTCGTGCGCTGGGTCTCGATTGTAGGAATCAACTCTTCATATTTGATCTCGTCCAAAACATTGTCGGCATCATATGCAGCACCCTCGAGGTCCTTGAGCCAGCTTTTAACAGCATTGTCGGTGATTTCGCGCCTCTCAGCATCTTCCAAGACTTGGTTGATCCATTCCAAATATTTTTTCAGATTTGCAAATTCATCCTCGAAATCCCGCACAAGTTTGAGTTCTCCGGTGACAAATGCAAACAAATTCTCCAGCATGGATTTTACACTGTCAATAACCACAGCTTCCATTTTTTCTTGCTTTGGAAATTTGGTGGTGTGATTGATTGATTTCGGGAGGTTGAGAGAGTAAGAAAGGTGGGTACAGATTGCAAAGTGGAGTTGTATGTGGTGTAAATGATTTCCTTTTTTTTCTCTGTTTAAGAAGGGTACACAAATTGAATTATTCAATACCATCTATTATTAGAGAATGGGCCCAATTCCGATTCCAAAGCAAGAAATATGGATGAAACGCCTGTGGTTCCTGCCACTTTCCAACTTGTAGTGGAGAAGTTAGTGTAAAATTTTGATTTCTTAATACTAAATTAGGTACCATAACTTTATGAATTAGTCACAACGTCCATTTTCATTTGCATACACTAACTAATTTGGTGACATTGCAAGTGGAGATTTTAACAGTGTTCACCATAGTATCCAATTTGATTTTTAAAAAAAAGTATGATTAAAGAGCTATGAAAATAATTGTGTCCACTACTTTTGGATTTCTTAATGGGTAATATTATGAAAGTATGTTTAACGAGTTATGGAAATAATTGTGCCCCTTACTTTTAGATTTCTAAATGGGTAATAATATTTATACCACACTTAGCCATTGTTTGAGCCGCATTATTGAAATGAAAATACATTTTTAAATAATATATTGATGAGAAAAATATATGGTTAAAAAATAACAAAAAAATTTAGATTTATGTGTAATATTATTTTATTAAAAATGTGTAATTGAAATTATATTAAATCACTGTTAAAAAATATATTTTTTTTAAATAATATTGCTTAAACAGGGTCTTATCTTTAATTGTACTATATTTTAATGGTAACGACAGTTTTCAATTTTTTCGTCTCATTAACGTATCTTATCTTTGTGTGACTTGTCAATTTTCAATCCACCAATAACCACATATAAAAATTTAGACAATGTTACATGTGCATAATATTTTTATATAATCATTTACCTATTACTCACGGTAAAAAAAATAAAGATCACACTTGAGAATTTTTATATTGACGCAAAGTCCGCGCACAATGTGAGAGGGGTACAACTTTTGATGCCCTCAATGGAACTGTCCTAAAGATTTTCCACAAATATACATCATCTTTCCCCGAGAAATTGTATTGCAGATTTTCATGTCTTGTCAATTCAATCCACCAGAAATAACGTGTAAACTTCATACATTTTTAATCTTTTTAGTCAGAGTCATTTACGCGTTCAATAACTCTCAATTAAAAAGGGTTCCAATGTCTAGTAAAGAACAATTTGGTTCCAACTCAATTATTGATGCGTATTTCTCTCTCTACAATATAAGTTACTTAACCCCCGTTTGAGCCCCATTACTTGAAAATGAAAGGACTAGTATTTTTAAAAAAAATAAATAGTTGAAAAAGAAGAAAAAAATTTCGATTTACGTATAATATTATTTTATAAAAGATTGTGTGGTTGAAAATAGGAAAGAGAAAAATAGAATGTAATATAATTGAATTTAATGGGATCAAACGGAGGCTTAAATTAAAATAAAAAAAATTTATTCTTATTAATTATACCTTCTTCATTAATTATTATTCTATAATATACATTTTTTTTCAAATTAATGGAACTCAAACAGGCCTCAATACCATCTTTTAGTCAAGTCTTGTTTGCAACATTCGCCCCCAGGGCATATCTTCCAGTGGCAAAGGGGAGGGCGGATAGGGCTCAGCACGACAGTGTGCAGAGTTCGATTCCCCGCAAGGTAGAATTGACTTTGTTGCAAGCGAAAGTTACCATATAGGTTAACAGCCTTGGCCTACCCATATGCTCTCCACCCTGGCTCCTAAGAGACACATCATGCGATTTACCTCCTCCACAATAGTCCAGGACAAGATCCGTGGAGGCCTTTAAGATTGGGGTTCAACCTTTTTTTTTTTATTTGCAACATTCAATTAGAGAATGACGCAATTGTCTAGCTAAGGACAATTTGAGACGTACTTATTTATTGATAATTGAATTCTACATTTCTCTCTCCTCCACATATTTTAAGTTCCAATTCCAAAGAAAGAAAATGGATGAAATGCCACCGGTTCCTGCCACTTTCCAGCTTGTAGTGGAGAAGTTAGTCTAAAATCATTTTTTTAATACTAAATTAGTTACCCAACATTATGACTTGTGATACTTAACCCATTAATCACTACATCCATATTCATTAGAATAAAATAACGAATATGATGGCCCTTCGGGCATAGTTTAGTGGTGCAAAGAACAGGAGTGAGGTTATCTCATACCTTGTTGACAGTCGCAGTGTGAGGGTTCGATTCTTGAAATATGAAATTGGATCGGCGCAATATACATGCAACTCTTGTTCCCTGACCTACTGAAGCACATCTCGAGATTTATTTCCCTCACAAAGTTTTAGGGGCTGGACCATGGGAGCCTTCAAGATTGGGGTTAGACCTTTTTTTTTTTTTTTTTTTTAAATAATGAATCTGATGACATTGCAAGCTGACATTGGAGCGAGGCACGACCACTGTGTCAGGTTTGATTTGATTACGTCATTGTAAATGAAATCTTTCAAATTCATCCGTGAAATTTCGGTTGTTACTTGGGTCGGATCTATTTTTATTGGAACGGGATCAAATTGGATATTGATGATTTGGATTTCCAAGCAGACACTGTTTTAATTTCAACTAACTTCAATTCCTACTAAGATAATGTTCGAAAAAACTTAAATTTTAATTCAAGTAGAATTAACTTCAACTACTACCAAGTTTCTTCCAAATCAAAGCAAAAACCTATTCATTTTTACCTATAGAAAATTGCATTATTGGTCCTAGTTATTACTTCAGTTATGTTTTGGTATTCCAATTCTTCATTCAATATCAATAATGTCCACATTTTCACTAAATTATTTCATGAAGATTTAGATTTTAACAGTTAATTGAAAACTAGTTGTACAACGGTAATAAAAGATCAAGGATTTAGATCAACTTGCTAAAATGGCAATAGGTTGATGACCATAGTGCAATTTCTACTACCTATAATGAAATGTGGTAGTGGTGTCAATCACGCATCATCCACATAATGCTCTGCTCATTTCTTACCAATATTTTTTTCTCTTTACGGAAGCGATATAAAAATCCAAGTTTTTTTCTCGAAAAAATTTATGGAAGGACAAATTATTCACGGTAATTATACTTTTATTTTTTTAATAATCAGGTACTTGTACTTTAATTTTGTTCAATCGAGTAACTACATTTTGATTTTATTTTAAACGGATAAAATTGTCCGAATCGATCGCTTGAATCACGAAAAACTATAACGTGACAATAAATAAATGATGATCATTATTTATTTAATTAAACACTATACTTATTCTACATCTATAATTGTTTGTAATGACTATCATTTATTGATTGTCATGTCATCAATTTTCATAAGTAGGTTCAAATAAAACTATCTTAATTGAAGAATAGTTACTCTAATTGAAATCATATTAAAACCAAACTCCGAATGAACAAAATTAAATTGCAATGACTTGATAAACACTAGACGAAACTATAGTATCGCTAATGGAATTTATCAAATTTTATTTATTTGCTATTGTTCTTATATTATGTGATCCGAGATTTAGGTTTTTGGATAACTTTTCACATTTTCTCTTTTTCCTTATTTTCTAATTTGCAAAAGAACTTTATTGGCTCTTAATTTATTGCCATAGATTTTATGTCCCATTTGACCCAAAAAAAAAAAACAAAAAACAAAAAACAAAAAACAAAAAACAAAAAAAAAAAAAAAAAAAAAAAAAAAAAAAAAAAAAAAAAAAAAAAAAAAAAAAAAAGGAAAGAAGAAAAAAGTATGATTAAAGAGAGATAAAAATATTTGTTTCCACTACTTTTGGATTTCTAAATGGGTATTTATATTCATCCCACATTTGTCATTAATTGCTCAGTTTCGTACTCATATTCCTGAAATTTTTTTTTCTCTGTAACATATCTCATCTTTGAAGACGGTTTCTGTCCAAATATTTTATTAACTTGGGGAAAATATTTTGTTCAAATTTTATATTTATTTCCTCCCAATGAATTTTTTGGCCATTAGCATGGACAACGTCTGCTAATTAGTAAAAGGTTGAGAAGTAAAATACAATGAAAATTTTGGGAACATAACTACGAAATGAGCAAAAGCTTGGGACCTTCACTTCAATTAAAATATGGTGCAGTGTTCTAAATAGTGTAAACCATGGTTAGGTGAAAAGGCCAAGTTTTAAGATTCTACGAGTCTAAGTGGGCCAGTGTAAAAAATAAAAACGTAAAACGTAAATAAGCAACAAGACCAAGATTTTGTATATGCATACTTTTTAGAACACATGGTATATATAGCAAAAACTATAGTTCCGTAGTAAAATATCATAATGGAAAATAGTCGGCAAAATGTAGTTGTCATGTTGAATGGTAGAAGTAAAAAGTTCAAGTGGTTTTGGAATTATGTTGTAGTTCATTAAGAGTTTAATATGTTTCAATGTGTATGTTTGGTGATACACTAGTTTTTATTTCGAGTTTCATCGAATACTAAGAGGAGAACGTATTTTCATATTGTCGGTGCCATTAATGCCGCATGATCTTCTACACATGGAATAAAATAAGATATTAGAAAAAGGACACAACATTTCAAACAGTTATGTTTGGAAGAAGTCACCTTAACTAAAACCAAATCAAAGTATAGTTACCCAATTAAACAAAATTTAAGTAAAACTACCGGTAAGAAATGGTGATCGAGTTTTATTTGATTGTGTTCCATATTATATTCCACCAGCAAAGTAATTTAATAAAATGTTCAGCATAGAAAGAACTTTCTAAATACATAATAACAAATATTATACACGAAAATAAACAAAACACATATTTTAATGTTATCACAACGTCAATTTGAAAAGTATAGCTAAAAGTATAGCGATCAATCAAAAAAGTCGTCAAAGTATAGTCAACAATCATAGACACCTTACTTGCATGAACGCAAAATGGAAGTGAATTCAGTGAATAATTATGACACTTTGAGAAGTTTAGTAGTCAAAACCTAATATTTTAAAGTGTAGTGAGCAATCGAAGATATCAACTTTCTAACTAAGGACAATTTGATATCTATTTATTTATTGACAATTGAAATTATTGACTACGCGAATTGGACCCTCCACGTGGCCAACCGAAAGCTATTCCACGCGTTCTTCCCTGTGCACAATAATAAACAGTTAGAAATACACAGTCGAAACCAGCAGGGCGGTGGCGGCCGCATACACTCCAACGATCAAGTCAGTGGGCAGTGGTTGGTGTTGTAGAATATGGTGGGGAGGAGAATATATATTGCTTGAGTGTGGAGTGCCAAGTACATTAAAGAGAGTTTTATTAGTTTTGTCTCTTGCCAAACCTTTGATATTTATAGACGAGGAGCACCATTGGATGTGGGACATGTGTATGCATCTAAGGGTGTGAGACGTCTGCTCGTAGGCGTTAATCAGCCACGTTTAGAGTGGACAGATAATTAATTCTTCTAAGTTTGAGTGGACATAAAGTTGATATGTCACATCAATTAATCCACGTAGATAAAGGAGATCCTAACACATATATATATTTCTAAAACTGGCGGTGAAGGCACTGAAGAAGCACCTCGAAGTACCTCACGTTTAGCACCAAGAGACACTTCGGACACCATGGCAGATTTACTTAGCGATGCTTGTGTCTTGTAGCATGTCAACTTAAAGTTTGGTCGAGGCTCATATCACTTCAGCACCACTTTGGAGGGATATGCGGCACCTCGTTGAGAGTAGGTATGGTGCACTGAAGTGGGTTAGTCAGGGGCGTAATAGTGGTCCTCCCAAATTAAAGGTTGAACATTTATATCATTCGTGAACTTTTTTGACTGATTGTGTACGCTGGCCACTGTGAGAATAGGTTTTGACACATCTTCTGTAGCGCTAACCCACAGGGACGACGCGAGGAGATGGGCAGAAGCCTTGTGGGCTGAATTGCGTTGTAACTAAGGCGATGGGGGTAGAGGATGCTCTCGGTTAGTAGTTCATTGGTTTGTAAAGAGCAGTTCACCTTCGACCTATGCGTAGAAGTGTGTGATTCTGGCTGGAGGAGGAACTCATTTGCGATCGGTGAGCTAACCCACAAGGAACGACCCTTTGGGAGATGACTTGAAACTTTGTAAATCTTAGAAAAGCTACAAACGAGGCGATGATCCACATGAGACTACGCGTCTGGAGGGTTGAAGGTTTGTAACGCTTGAAGAAGATGCTCATCGATGACTGATGCGTTGACCCATAGGAGACGATACTTTGAGAGATGGCTAGAAGCTTTATAAAGTTTAAAAAGTTGCGATCGAGGTGATGACCCACACAGGACTCCGCCTCGGGGGCATTGAAGCTTTGAAAAGCTGAAGGAGAAGCTCATCTATGCGCGATGTGCTGACCCACAGGGGACAATGCTTTGTGAGATGGCTTGAAGCTTTTTAAAGCTTAGAAATGCTGCGACCTAGGTGATGAACCACAGGGAACTCCACGTCGAGAGGGTTGAAGCTTTGTAAAGCTGAAGAGAAGCTCATCTATGACCGATGCACTGATCCACAGGGGACGATGTTTTGAGAGATGGCTAGAAACTTTGTAAAGCATAGAAACGCTGCGATTGAGGTGATGAACCACTGCAGACTCCGCGTTGGGGGTGTTGAAGCTTTTTAAAGCTAAAGAGTTTAAATCAAAAGCATGAAGGCTGTAATATTAAATGATGCGACGGTCGTCGCGTATTTCCAAAGAGACAATTGGATGTGACGTCTACTCCCAGAAAAGGCTACTACGGTTAATTATGGCAAACGACTGTTGAAGCTTGATGCAATGTGTTTGGTATTCACGTGAGTCTCACAGTTAGATCTTGGGCGTTGATCAATTCTGGCGTTTGGTTTCAGTGGCTTAGATTTGTGATGCGATGAACGACCCAGATCAATAGTATTTTGAATTCAACGTTTGAGATTGTCTGACTCTTGGAAACATAGAAAATCTTCTTGTTCTTAACTCTGTGATTTTCGACGACTGTTATTGCAATTTTCAAACTCCTTCGGTGACATTTAAGTATTCTAGTGACATTCACAAGACCGTTTGGAGTTCTCTTCGCACTTTTTATCTCAAAAAATGGCTTTTGAGGGTAGTGGACTTCAGGGAGAAAACTGGAGATGGTGAGGATAGATGAACCCATATTGGCGACCTCCGTCGAACTGTCGAACGCGATATTAGTGGGAGAACATTTGAAGAAGACCTAACAGCCCAGTAGATACTTCTGTGCACTGGGTGGCGTCTGACTATCCATCGAAACTTAAATTTGCCGACCTCGATAGACTTAAGAGGGAATATAGGATACCAGATAGCGTAGACTTGATACTTTCGAGGTCGGATGAGCGAGCCTGTTACCAAATGTTGGGGTGTGTGGCTATTAACAAGGTGTTCCTTCGGGGGAAAGAGTATGATTAAAGGGTAATGAAAATAATTGTGTACACTACTTTTGAATTTCTTAATGGGTGATAATATAAAAGTATGGTTAAAGAATTATTTAAGTAATTGTGTCCACTGCTTTTAAATTTATTAATGGATAATTATATATACACTACATATATAATTAAAATGCGCTATATTTTAATTGTAATGATTCGTACTTTTCAAAAAATTTTCAAACTAGTATGTTATCTTATCTTTAATGACAGAACTTGTCTAAATATTCTATTAGCATGAGAAAAATATTTTGTCGAACTATTATATTTATTCCTTTCTAATGGATATATTTGGCAATCAACACGGATAAAGTGTATTAATTAATAAAAAGTTGAGAAGTAAAATACGACGGAGAAAACTGGGGACATAACTATTAAATGAGCAAAAGTTGAAAACCACCGTTTCAATTAAAATATGGTGTAGTGCTCTAAAAATGTAAATCATGGCTAGGGTCCAGGTGATAGGGCAAGCTTCAAGGTTCTACGAGCCTAAGAGATCCAAGTTGTTAAAAATATATATATAAAGCGTGTTTAAACGTCAAGGTCAAGCTTTGTACCTAAATGCCTAAATCGTGAAATCATTTCCAGCCTTCACCTGCAGGTCGGTCCATAGCAAAAGATGCCCAAATCAATAATTTGATTGGAACTCTTAGAGTCCATTTGATTACATGGATAGAATTTGGGTAGAAAAAAATGAATTCTAGAGAATTGAATTGCCTATAAATTGTTTTACTAGGAAATGTCAATTAATAGTCTTTGATTGATATAATTTTTCACCTGAAAAATGTTGAAATAAAAGTGTTTTTTAGTGTTCGTTTGATTTTATTTTTCATGAAAATTATCAATTTAAGAGATATCTACTTCTATTGTTGTTATTAAAATTTGTTTCTATTGCAAAAAAAATTAATAATAAAAAAAATTTGGTATTCGTTTGACTTTGTTTTATATGAAAATTGTCAATTTAAGGAATATATTCTTTTATAATTGGTGATAGAATTTGTTTCTATTGCAAAAAAGAAAAAAAAGGAAAAAATTTTATAAAAGTTGCCAGATGCCTGGAAAACCAAAAACCATACTCTCCCACCCCAAGCAAAAGAATATGAATTCCTCAATTTGGTGGAAAACAAGTCACGCGTATGGAAAATGGAAATTCTATTGCCTAGAAAATGTTGCCTATCAAACAGGGCAAATATAATTTAAATTCCCTTTACCATGGAAAAGGGAGTTATCAAACACAACCTTATTTTCTTGGAACCAAAATTGGGCAAAAGGACATGGGTCGAAGTACTCCGATCCAATGAATTTGGCTGCATTTTCTTATTCTAAAGTGTACAGTCCTCCATGGAAAAGGGAGTTATCAAAACAACCTTATTTTCTTGGAACCAAAATTGGGGAAAAGGACATGGATCGAAGTACTCCGATCCAATGAATTTGGCTGCATTTTCTTATTCTAAAGTTCGACCCTCCGATCCAATGAATTTGGCTACATTTTCTTATTCTAAAGTGTACAGTCCTCCATGGAAAAGGGAGTTATCAAACACAACCTTATTTTCTTGGAACCAAAATTGGGGAAAAGGACATGGATCGAAGTACTCCGATCCAATGAATTTGGCTGCATTTTCTTATTCTAAATTGTACAGTCCTTCAACTATGTGAACCCGACACCAAAATACAAGAAATCTTAGCCGCGTGGTAGTGTCATCTTGGATAATATCTATACTGTTCAAAAATGCCCTCGTTTGAGCCCCATTTTTTTGGAAAGAATGAATTTTTGAATAGTGTATTGATGGAAAATGTGTGGTTAAAAAATAAGGAAAATTTTTGAATTTACTTGTAATATTATTTTATTGAAAAATATGTGGTTAAAATGATATCAAAATACTAGTAAAAAAATATATTTTTCAAAAAAATGGGGTTCAAACAAGGGCAATATGTACATTTCTGTAAAAAAAAAAAAGTAAAATAAAATAAAAAAATAATAATAATAATAAAAATAAAAAACCTTAAACTTTTTGTATATTATTTCAGACATTTTTCGTCAATATTCATCAACTTTCCCCAGGAAAGAATATGTTATTATTATGTGTGACTTGTCAATTCAATTCATCAGCAATCACATGTAGTCTCTATGCTTTTTCAATTTTTTAGTCAAAGTCATTTGTCAAAAATTTAATTATTGCACTTAATGATGTTCATAATGTGATGTGACAATAATTTGATTATTGATGTACAATTATGAGATTTGAATTAAAAATTGAATTTAATACCACATGTAATTATGAATATCATTATGTAAACAAATTATAAACATATAACACTTCCCAAATCATTTACTCATGCACTAACTTCCAATTAGAAAGGGATTTGTGGGCTCTCTTCTCATGTGAGGAGGTTGTACACTATAGTATTCCTCGCCATTAGTCACCATCTCATTCCGTTTGTATTAACAAACAAATTAGATGACATTGCAAGCTGCGATCTTACACCATCATACCAAAATAAATTGAAAAAAGTTCTGACACATCTAAAAAAGTATAAGAAAGACCAAGAATATTTTACAAAAAAAAAAATAAAAAAATCAAGAATCATTACACAATGAAAAACTTAACTTAATTTTAATAGTTATAATTATAATTATTTAAAATACAACTTAAATAGATTCAAATATTTTTTATAGATGATATATATTTTTATAATTTTGAGATCCCTTATTCCTTTGAAATTAATCTTAACGACCCACTAGTGTCCCTAATTCCATCATGAATGATGTCTGAAAAAAATGTGGTCACTTTTGTAAAGAGGACAAATTTTTTTTTTTCATCAATATTCATGAAATTTCTCTGGGAAAAAAAATAGCTGATTTTTGTAAGACTTGTCAATTCAATCCACCAGCAATCACACGTAACTGTTATACTTTTTTACTCTTTTATTCAAAATTATTTACGCATGCAATAACTTTTGATCAGAAAGGGCCCCAATGTCTCACAAGCAACAATTTGATTCCAACTCAATTATTGATACGTATTTTTCTCGTGCACTAACTTTCAATTAGAAATGGCTCCAACGTCTTGCAAAAAAAATTTGATCCCAACTCAATTATTAGCCCCCGTTTGGCCCCCATTACGTGAAAATTTAATGGGTGGAATAATATTTTTTTTGAAAAATGAGTGGTTAAAAATGAAGGAAAAATTTTCGATTTACGCGTAATATTATTTTATGGAAGATTGTGTGGTTGAAAATAGGAAAGAGAAAAATGAAATGTAATATAAATTAATCGGGCTCAAAAAGGTGCTAATGCGTATTCTTTACCAACTCACAATTAGAAAGGGCCCCAACTTACCTGGTTATTTGCAAATGACTAAACTCCCGTTTGTTTCTCATTTTTGAAAGAATGAAAATAAAAAATATAATCGTTATGAATTTCAAACAAAATATAGAAATTCAAATTTGGTAATTTGATGTGATGAATAACAGTTATATTTTTTTCATTTTAATAAGGAAAGAATGAGAAGCAGACAGAGCTTAATCACTACATCTTATCCCGTTGTTATGAACAATAAAGTTGATGATATTTCAAGCAATGATCGTACGTGGCGATTGTACCGAAATAAAATTTTAAAAAAGTTCAAGAATATTAGATACGAGTGCCCTGTATTTTTATTTTCTTCTGATTGGCACAATTAAATCATGCACCACATAATTCAAATTCCAATTCCAAAGCAAGAAATATGTCGATGAAATGCCCATGCTTGTGGAGAAGTTAGTCTAATATCATGTTCTTTTTTATTACTAAATAAATTACCCAATATTAAGCCCTCGTTTGTTTTCCATTATTTTTTCATTAAAATAAAAAATATGATCGTTATCCATTACATTAAGTCACCAAATTTGAATTTTTATCTCTTATTTGAAGCTCATAACGTCTATATTTTTCATTCTCATTCTTCAAAAAATAAGAAACAAATGAGGCCAAAGTCATTACATCCTTTTCCATTAGCATAAACTAGCGAATTTGATGACAACGAAAGAAGATATTTTAACAATGTCTCCCTTCGTGCCCCGTGATTACAAAACAGGGGGGAAAATGTATGATTATAGAGTAATGAAAATAATTGTATCCACTACTTTTGGATTTCTTAATGGGTAATAATATAAAAGTATGATTAAAGAGTTATTTAAATAATTGTGTCCACTACTTTTAAATTTCTTAATGGATAAATATATATACACCACATTTATAGTTAATTGCACTATATTTTAATTGTAATGGAAGTTTTCAATTTTGCTCATTTTCGTACTTGTATTCTCGAAATTTTTTCGTCCTAGTATCATATCATATCTTTGATGATAGGATTTGTCTAAATATTTTATAAGTACGAGAAAAATATTTTATCAAACTTTTATATTTACTCCTTTCTAATGAATATTTTGGCAACCAACACGAACAAAGTACACTAATTAATAAAAAGTTGAAAACTAAAATACGATGGAAAAATTGGGGACATAACCATAGAATGAGCAAAAGTTGAAGAACAACATTTCAATTTAAATATGGTGCAATGCTCTAAAAATGTAAATCGTGGCTAGGGTCTAGATGATAGGGGAAGCTTCAAGCTTCTACGAGCCTAAAAGATCCTAGTTGTTAAAAAAAAAAAAAAAATTATTCATGAAAATTATTTCATTCCTTCATTTGTAGGTCAATCCATAGCGAAAGTTGCCCAAATCAATGATTTGTTTGGAGCTCTTATTTCTTTGGAATCGAAACTGGGGAAAAAAAGGACATGGATTGAAGTACTCAATTCGAATGAATTGGTTGCATTTTCTTTATTCTAAAGTGTAGTCCTTGAATATGTGCAAACGACGCCAATATACATGAAATCTTAGTCGCGCAATATTGTTCATATCTTCACCGTGGATGATATCTAGGCTGCCCAGCAATATGTGCGTTTCTTTATAAAATAGAAATAATAATAATAATAATAAAAATAAAAATTCTTAAACTTTTGGTATATTATTTCATCAACTTTCCCCAAGAAAGAATATGCTATTATTTTGTGTGACATGTCAATTCAACTCATCAGCAATCACATGTAATCTTTACGCTTTTTCAATTTTTTAGTCAGAGTCATTTACTCATGCACTAACTTCCAATTAGAAAGGGTCCCAATGTCTCACTAAGGACAATTTGATTCCAACTCAATTATTTAATTTGTGTTCTCTCCACCTAGTAAATTACACTTACACAACATAATTTTAAATTATTGATATTGATATTTAACACCATTAGTCACTACATCGCATTCTGTTTCTATCAGCAAACAAATTTGATGAAATTGCAAGCGGTGATCTTACACCTTTATACCGAAATAAATTGAAAACAGTTGTGACATATCTATTAAAAATTTAAAATTAAAAGAAAGACCAAGAATATTTTATCAACAAGATCAAGAATCATTACACAATGAAAAAAGTAAACTTCATTTTAATAGTCATAATTATAATTCCATCAAAATTTGATTGAATTATTTAAAATAGAACTTAAATGAGATTCAAATATTTCTTATAGATGGTATATATTTCTATAGTTTCGAGATCCCTTATTCCGTTGAAATAAAAAAGACATGAATGGAATGCATAAGCCACCTCAATACGTAAAATTTTAACCACCCAATAGTGTCCCTAACTCCATCATGAATGATGTCTGACCCGTTCAAAAATGTGGCCATTTACAATTTTTGTAAAAAGGACAACTTAAAGTTTTAGCATATTTTTTCTAACATTTTTGTTGAATTCTAAATGGTAGACAATTTTTTTCATCAATATTCATGAAATTTCCCTGGGAAAGAATATGGCTGATTTTTGTAGGACTTGTCAATACAATCCACCAGCAATCACATGTGATTGTTATACTTTTTGACTCTTTTAGCCAAAGTTATTTACGCGTGCAATAACTTTCAATTAGAAAGGGCCCCAATGTCAATGTCTCACAGGCAATAATTTGATTCCAACTCAATTATTGATACGTATTCTTCTCGTGCACTAACTTTCAATTAGAAATGGCTCCAACGTCTAAATTGCTAGATCAAAGAAAAAACATGATAAATCAACTTTTGATTTATTAGCCTATGCTCGTCCCTCATTATTTCATACTATAATTTTTCGATATTTTATTTTGAACTTCACAATTTTTTATAAATTAATATTACACGTACATAAATAAAAAAATTCATTTTCAACCATATATTCTCCAAAAAAATATTATTCCAAAAATTATAATGTCAAATTATGGGAAACAAACAGGGGATTAACAAGTTTACAATTAACAAAGCTGTGTTTTGTTAGTTCATTATCTTTTTTCAATTGTAATAATGTAACCTTCTACACTGCAAGAAACTAAAAATTCAATTATTTTAATATGTGAACGAACGCATAGGAACAAGTTGCAGAAGAATATGCTCCTACTTGGTTTTGTTTTCATTTTTTACACTCTTAATTATCTGTACTACAGTACTAGATTTTATTAGCCACGTACTGTTAGGTCGATACTGGTGAAGGTCGCATCTCTCTCTCTCTCTCTCTCTCTCTGAAGATACATCTATATGTGATTCTTTGATCTAGCAATTTAGAATTATTTTTCATTTTCAAAATTCGTTTTTTTGAAAATATAATTATATTCCATCAAGAGCAATCGAAACACTAGAAATAAGTAAGATTTGTAAAGATTCGCTTCAATGTTAAATTACTTCACATTTCGTTGTTGCAGTAATTTACAATGATGAAAAAATTTTACAAGAGAAAATCACAAACTCATCTTCTCTAACCTTAATGTTAAAATCTAAGGATGCCTTCATAATTATAAGATAAATTAGGACAAATTCGAATTTTACAATAACTTCAATTCTTTAACATAATTTTACAAATCTACAAGTTATTAGACAGTCCTTAATGAAATTTTGGTGCGGGGCACGGAGATTGATCTGCGATCACTAATTTTGTTTGGTGCCAGGTTACAGAATCTCTTAAAAGTTTTGATCGACGGCTATCGATGAAATTATCCAATCAAAACAAAAACACAAGTTAGGGATCAATATGGAAGTAACTTTTAAGTTGGGCGACCTTGAGAGAATTTATCCCAATGAAGAAGGCTCCTTGGATTGTATAACTAATAGCAGTTACTGAGACTTCCTGTTCAAGCGAAAATCTCGAGCGAGTCTTTTGATTTCAATAATACGTAAATCAATTCCTAACAAACACAAAGTTGGCTCTGATATCACTTTTGAAAATCTACTTAACATGTACAGCAGAAAATTAAAACATATTTCGATTCCCACCAAGAATCGCCTTTGTGTTTAGATAGAAATTGTGATAAGATTGTATCTTTTCCAGATCTGCAAGCTTCTTTGCTATTCTTTTCGTTCCAACAATCTTGATTCGCCACCCACAACTGTCCAATTGTCCAGTCTCCAACAGTGATCCACACAGAGAACAAGATTACAGCTACCAGGGTTTTCTCTTCTTGTGCTAACAAGAATAATTATGAGAAAAATATATAGATTGAAAATCCTAGCATGTATTTATATAAGCCAAAATCGGCATGGCCTGGTCCGGTCCAATATTTAATTAATCCATTTAATTAAATTCGATCCGTGAATTAATTAATTTATTCGGGCATATAAATAACCAAACCAATTAATTTATTTATCCAATGATTGTTAAATTAATTAACTGATAAATTACAATTTTCCAATTCTCTTTTGTGTGCGACCCATCAGGTTCCCGATCACGATGCCTAACGACGTGAAATATTATTTTGATCTAATCAAAATGATAAATTAAAACACCATTTTAATTTATCATCAATTCACACTCACCGTCCCAGATTGACATCTAGCAATGTGTCAGGACAATACATTTGACGGGAAATGTCATGTGGTATGATAAAACCAAACTCGTTCGTTTACCGTGAAACTATAATCCCTTCGTCAATATGATCCGATCAATTACGAGATATGGAGATGTGTCAAACTCGATTATCGATCATATCTTTCACTCCACTATTAAGTCAATATAAGTCGAAAACTCCTTTTCGACTTATAAGTACACCTTGGCCAAGAATTTCGTTGTCGACTTAATTGAATGAAACGCAGATCATAATCTCTTACTATCTAAGAGTGACGAATCTTCTATTGGTCATTCATAACCTTCATATAATTATTGACATACCCGAACGATGCCGTATTAGCAGCCCTTGGCAGAGCAACATCCAACACCGTCAAAGTATGACCGTCCTCATATAAGGTACTATGACGACCTCAAGTCAAAAAAACCAATCCCACTATCAAACGTTAGAGATTAACCACTGACACTCAAATAGTTATCCATGTGGAATCTCTCGACGGGTCTCCAATGTTTTGTTCTATAATAAAACATCCACGTGTTCATTTAAGTATCACCACACTTTAACTTGTAAGATGAGCTACTTATTTCATAAGTAAGAAATGCCACACGTGATGGTCTATCCGTAATAACGATATCCCTATCTCGTTATTACTTACGACCACGGACGATTTAAGATTCAATCAGATGTAATTTGTATTTCACAATCAAAACTCCTTGTAATTAATAAATTACGAAGATTTGAATCTACGGACTCTATTATTTATTTAATTATCTATTAATTAAATAATAGTATTAATTAAATAATAGATCTGCCATTAAATTACATTAATTATATATCAAAAGTATTTATATCCAAAGTTGATTGGATCTAAGGCATAATACTTACAAACTCCCACTTGCACTAGATCCAATCACTTATGTATCCAATATCATAGGTCTACATGACGATCATGTTTATGCTACAACAACTCTTTGTCAGTGGATCTACAATATTGTTAAATGTGGGAATTTGTTCTCCTCTTTACGTCATTTCTATGTATTATCTCTCTGATAAGATTATATCGCCTTAATACATGTTTGGATCATTGATGAGACCTTAGTTCCTTCGCTTTCGTAATGGCTCTATTGTTATCACAATACAATGACATGTGATCAACAATATCAGAACTACTCCAAGTTCATTTATAACATCATGATTCAAATTGCAACTCTTTGCTACTTCTGAAGTTATTAGGTTTCTACTATTGAATCAACGGTTGCTTCATGTTTGGAACCTTTCCAACATACCACTTAAGAGTAAACAAGTTTCTCGTATGAAATCTTGAAATCTTCTCAAGATTTCATTTATGTAAATTGGGATAAGTTAAGCAATCTTCTAGATCTACCTCTATAGATCAAGTTGCTTCTCCCATATTGTTCATGAATAAATCCTTTAACAACCATTATTTCAACGATTGAAACATATGGATGTCGTTTTCTATAATATTAAGAATACGACAATACTCCCACTATCTTCTTGTAAACACACAATTCGTCTTCAAATTTGATAAAATCAAACACTTGACTTTTTCATCAAATCTAAGATTTCAGCTCCAAAAGACTTCTCTTAACCTATAGTCACGGTATGCAACTGTTGCAAGCAAAATCCGAATACACTTCAACAAGGCTACAGGAGAAAGGTTTCACCAAGGTCAACACTTAACCTTTGCTTTGTATATATGGATATTCCCATCCATATCGACATTTTCCTTCTAAACTATTTACAAAAACTTATGGTTTTTATTCCATCAGGAAGCTTGACTAAGGTCCAGACCTTGTTCACATACATCGAGTTCATCTCGAGTTTCATGGCCTCTTGCTGTCTCTTTTAAGTCAACACTTGATTTTATTTTGTTGCAACTAGTATGTTCATTATCCTAAATCAGTAATACCTAATTAGTAATCACTGATTTGCACCTTCTTGAAGGTCGAATGATTCTACTAGATTCATATAGAGCTGATATGTCCTTAGGAGTCTTTACTTCCTAATCAAGAGTATGTCCCATATCAAATATGGGATCAAACTCGAATTTATCTACTTGGGTTAACTATATTTGAGGACTCTTGAACTCTTTCATGTTCTATTTTGCTCCCACTGTCCTCCCCTAGAGTAAATATTTACTCTAAGAGGACGATATGTCGTGAGATAAAGACTTTCTTTACAATAATAAAATTTATATTCAAATATCTGCTTTGAATATCCCACAAATATGTATTTATCGATTTTAGTCTCAAACTTATCTGATTTAAGGCGCTTCAAATAAGCGTTATTGCCCAAAACTTTCATATAAGATAAATTGGGACTATTGCATTTTCATAACTCGTATGGAGTTCTGTTAACCAATTTAGATGGGACATGATTTAGTGTGTTGCACACTGCAATCAATGTATGACCCCAAAACAATTTTGGGAGTTTGCATGGCTTGTTATTAATCGCATTATATCTAATAGTTAACAATTTCTCATTTTAGATACACCATTATGCTGCAGCGTATATGGAGGAGTCCACTGCAAGAGAATCACATTCTCTCTTAGATAATCTAAATTTTATCTTTAAGATATTCTTACTCGATCGAATCTTAATGTGAGGGTATCTTTACTTATTTGTTTATCTACTTCTAGTTTGAATCCCTTGAACTCTTCAAGAGTTTCATGTTTGAATTTCACCAAGTATACATGATCATTGATGAAATAAGAGAAACATTACCTGACATCAATTAACAAGAGTCCATATGCATCGGTATGCATTAGACCAGTAATTATGCAGACCTTTCTTCTTTTCAAATAAAAGAAGATTTGGTCATTGTGCCAGACATGCATATATAATTAGATTATCGCATTTATGCCTTATAATTTCTATACTCATTATAGAATCCTTAGTATTAAAGAATATAAACATCGTGTTTTGTAATTTACCATAGCCATTAGGATCTTTATCAAGATAAACAAGAACAATAATTGTCCTTAACATTAAAATAGTTCATATCCGAACATAAAATTCATTTTAATGTTCCAGCTATGGTGGGTATAAAGCGACATTTCTCTAATTTCAATACTAAACCAAAAGGCAATGGCAAGAAGTGTATTCCTACAGGCAATGTAGCAACCTTTGCTCATCTCCAACGTGTAGGTCAACTTCTCCCTTTTACAGTGGTCTATTTCTATTTAGTTTCTCCATATTTGTATAAATATGAGATTTACATCTGGTATCAAATACCTAAGAAACTCGTAAAGTAGACGTAAGTCACGTTTAAAATAGTTCATATCCGAACATAAAATTCATTTTAATGTTCCAGCTATGGTGGGTATAAAGCGACATTTCTCTAATTTCAATGCTAAACCAAAAGGCAATGGCAAGAAGTGTATTCCTACAGGCAATGTAGCAACCTTTGCTCATCTCCAACGTGTAGGTCAACTTCTCCCTTTTACAGTGGTCTACTTCTATTTAGTTTCTCCATATTTGTATAAATATGAGATTTACATCTGGTATCAAATACCTAAGAAACTCGTAAAGTAGACGTAAGTCACGCAATATTCCTTCCAATGACCTTTCATTCTATAATGAAACCAAGGGTCATTAGATTTGGTATTGTCCTTCACTTAGACTGTCTTAACCATATTGGGTACATTTCCAAAGTCCTTTTAGACTTCCTCTTAATACCCTTAGAGGAATCAATAGCTTGCCCACTTATAACATTGTTATTGGGCATAACAGTCCGAAGCATGTTAAGCAACTTAATGAGTAAGCATTCGAGTTTATTCATATCATATTTCATAATTAGTAGCGAATAGCTCTTTCCAATAGAGATTGCAGAACAAAGTCAATACTTAGTTCATGGTTCATGATTGAACTTAACTGAGACACTTCTCAACGTCAATCACCTTCAGTACCTTTGCACTGACTGAAGATCGCTCTGTTATTTTGCATCAGTATAGTTGCTTGGAAGTCTCGCATCCTTCCACACATAATTATTATCATACAATTCTTTGAAATGAAAAATCATGCGTCAACATCTATACTCTCAAGCTTCTTTTGTAACTCAGGTGACGTAACACAAACATCACACATGTTGCAATACTATCATCATCAGTGTCTTTATTACAGTAGCCACCTCTTCTTTAATCGAGTCATCAGCAGGTGCCTCTGGAAAGGGCTACTCAAGGACGTGACCAATTTTCTCATGCATGAGAACAATTCTCAAATTACAGTGCCTATCAAGAAGATTTAATTTTAGTTGTTGACATCCAGTATGCCATTCAAAACATATGGTTACTCAAGATTCAATAAGTATTAATGACAAAAAGAAGAAGAATAATATATAAAATGCATCAATTAATTCAACATGGACTTTTATTAAATTAATTATGCTCCCACTGTTTAACTCAAATTTATGACCCTTTCATATAAATTTATGGAGTCCATACTTGACTCCCAGTGGACTGGGATCCCATCTATTATATCAAGTCCTAGAGTGTTGTCAACAAGCCTTAATATAACATTTAGGTAAATACAATTATCAATTGTATCTCCATACAACTCCCAGATTGTTAAGCTGACAACTCATCGTCTTCACATATCTTATGTGTCAGGTTAACATGCCTCTAAAATTCATCTCCTTGAGTGTACTCAATAAAAGATAAATTTTAGTTAAGTCAAACTCATCATTCAGAAATATCAAATACTTCATAGCGTCAAACATATTCCTAATGGACCAACCTTGAGTGTACTCAACATGTTGAGACGATTTGGGACTCTGATTTTTCACTATAATGATGGAAGGCGATTATAAATGTGACATAATATTTTATTGAGGGGTTTTGCATTCAAAAGTCTCATCGTAACAATCATATATATTTTATTACACATCTACCATGCCAATAAACACATATATAATATATTGTAATAGTGTGGACGATTATGGACTTTTACTATCTAGTCTTCCGGAGCCATGAGGAAGACTAGTTGGTCAATTCCTAGGGGGTATCGCATTGATCAGTATCAATGCACCATCTTCATGGTTTCCTCCTCTTCGTGTGTATTCAATTAGTCCAATTGCAACATGTATCTTATACTAGTTGACGCGCAGACCTGTATGAAATTGGACTTGCAGGCCCATGACAACAATAATAATAACAATAACGGACTCGCAGGTCCAAAATAATTAAGAGCTTGCAGGCCCGTAATAATAACAATAATAACAGGCTCCCAGGCCCAAAACAATTAAGAGCTCGCAGGCTCACAAAACGACAAGAATAAAATTAAATCATTAAACACATCCATATGGTCGAGTCCATAATTGTCCACTAATAATGCATTTATCACATAAATGTATTCTTATATAATATTATATGCAAATACATTTCAAATTTCTAGCAATTAAGGTCGTCTAAACTCTTTTAGACAAATGGATTGGAACAATTAAATAATTAATTAATCATATTAATCAATTAATTTAATTAGCGGACATATTTAATTAAAATCAAATTTTAATTAAATACCGAATTAGAGTCCAACTCTAATTCCAAAATTTAAAGCGGTTGAATTTAATTAAAATCAAATTTTAATTAAATAACAAAATTAGAGTCCAACTTTAATTCCAAGATCTTAGGGCGAACATGTTTAATTAAAATCAAATTTTAATTAAACACAAATTAGAGTCTAACTCTAATTTTAAATAAAATTTTAGGGCAACACAATTTAATTAAAATCAAATTTTAATTAAATGTCAAATTAGAATCCAATTCTAATTTCAAAAATATAATCGAGTGAATAATTAAATAAAATCAAATTTTAATTAAGTATTAAATTAAAGTCAACCCTAATTTAAATTGAATTAATATTTTAATATAGGATAACACTCCTAAATAAAATAAAAATTCAGTTGGGTCAAATTTAATATTTGAGTTAAAATAATATTTTAACGAAAATATAAAAGTCGTCAATTTTAAATAAAATTTTTAATTTGGGTCAAACCCAATTAAGATATAATTTTAAAACCATTTCAAAATTCAAATTCAAAACCTTTTAGAAATTGCAATTTGACCCTGGTTTAGAGTTAATTGTTGCACCTTCCAATTTTCGAAATTGCAGACATGCCCTTCCTTTTAAAATTACAACTCGATCCCTTTCATAATATTGCAAGTGGGGGCCTGCAATTTTAAAAATTGCAACTGAGGCCCTCGCCTTCAAATCTCCCTCACCCAACTGAAAACCTTTAGATTTTTTTGCCCACCCTCCAGCAGCGCTGAGGCGCTGCTGTAGCAGCGTCTCCGCCCTGCAACAGTAGCGGCGTCACTGTCGCTGCCAGCTACAGCAAGCATGCTGCTGCTGCTCCACCGCCACGCTTGCTGCAACTGCTCGCGGTCGATCACGGGTGGTGCGCCGCCGCTGTCGTGTCCTCCACCGCCATCTCCCCCTTTGTTTTGTTTTGATCCAAAATTATTTCTTCTCCAAACAAATTTTGAAAATGAAAAATAATTCTAAATTGCTAGATCAAAGAAAAAACATGATAAATCAACTTTTGATTTCAATAATACGTAAATCAATTCCTAACAAACACAAAGTTGGCTCTGATACCACGTTTGGGAATCCACTTAACATGCGCAGCGAAAAATTAAAACATATTTTGATTCCCACCAAGAATTGCCTTTGTGTTTAGATAGAAATTGTGATAAGATTGTACATTTTCCAAATCTGCAAACTTCTTTGCTATTCTTTTCGTTCAAGTAATCTTGATTCGTCACCTACAGCTGTCCAATTGTCCAGCCTCCAACGATGATCCACATAGAAAACAAGATTGCAGCTATTAGGGTTTTCTCTTCTTGTGCTAGCAAGAATAATTATGAGAAAAACATATAGATTGAAAACCCTAGCCATGTATTTATATAAACCAAAACGGGCCTGGCCTGGTCTAATATTTAATTAAACCATTTAATTAAATCCGGTCCGTGAATTAATTAATCCAATTAATTAATTCGGGCCTATAAATAACCAAACCAATTAATTTATTTATCTAACGATTGTTAAATTAATTAATTGACAAATTGCAATCTTCCAATTCTCTTTTGTGTGCGACCCATCAGGTTTCCGATCGCGATGCCTAACGACGTGAAATATTATTTTGATCTAATTAAAATTGATAAATTAAAATACCTTTTTAATTTATTATCAATTCACACTCGCCGTCCAAGATTGACATCTAGCAATGTGTCAGGGCAATACATATGACGTAAAATATCATATGGTATGATAAAACCAAACTCGTTCGTTTACCGTGAAACTTAATCCCTTCATCAATATGATCCGATTAATTACGAGATATGGAAGTGTGTCAATCTCAATTATCGATCATATCTTTCACTCTACTATTGAGTCAATATAAGTCGAAAACTCCTTTTTGACTTATAAGTACACCTTAGCCAAGGATTTCGTTGTCGACTTAATTGAATGAAACGCAGATCATAATCTCTTACTACCTAAGAGTGACAAATCCTCTATTGGTCATTCATAACCTTCATATGATTATTGACATACCCAAACAATGTCGTATTAGTAGCCCTTGGCAGAGCAACATCCAACACCATCAAAGCATGACCGTCCTCATATAAGGTACAATAATGACCTCAAGTCAAAAGGACCAATCCCACTATCGAACTTTAGAGATTAACCACTGACACTCAGATAGTTATCCATGTGAAATCTCTCGACGGGTCTCCAATATTTTGTTTTGTAATAAAATAGCAACGTGTTCATTTAAGTATCACCACACTTTAACTTGTGAGATGAGTTACTTACTTCATAAGTAAGAAATGCTACACGTGATGGTCTATCCGTAATAACGATATCCGTATCTCGTTATTACTTACGACCACGGACGATTTAAGATTCAATCAGATGTAATTTGTATCTCACAATCACAACTCTTTGTAATTAACAAATTACGAAAATTTGAATCTACAGACTCTATTATTTATTTAATTGTCTATTGATTAAATAATAGATCTGCCATTAAATTGAATTAATTATATATCAAAAGTTTTTATGTCCAAAGTTGATTTAAGATTCAATCAGATGTAATTTGTATCTCACAATCACAATTTCTTGTAATTAACAAATTACGAAGATTTGAATTTACAAACTCTATTATTTATTTAATTGTCTATTGATTAAATAATAGATCTGCCGTTAAATTGCATTAATTATATATCTAAAGTATTTATGTCCAAAATTGATTGGACCAATGGCGTAATACTTACACTTTGCACCTTTATATAGGTTATGCAACAAGAGCTTGCTGCTATATTACCGATAATACATTTTAGTTTCAACAACTCCTAGCCAAGTTGGCTAGAGCTTGCATTTGTTTCTTAGAGGTCTCGGGTTCGAAACTTTTGTCCACCAATATATTGTATAACATTTTTAGTTATACAATATTTACCAAAAACCATTGAAATAAGGAAAGGACCAATGGGTAATCGAATATGTGAGCTTTTTAAAAATATGTTGAAAACTTAACCATTATGACACTTGCTGAGTTTTGATATCAAATTTGAAAAAATAATATATATTAGATTTTAGCGGGTCAATTGTAAAATTATTAACACCATGCTCTTCCTTTGAATTATACAAAGCAATAATGTCATTTGGTGAGTACAATTTATTCTTATAACGAAATTATATATGTTCAACTTCAACTAAATAATTATTTTATATAAATTTTAGCCTTGTTTGATTCCCATTTAGTTCAGAATACATTTTTCTTTCCCTTATTTTCGATCAAACATTTTTTAATAAAATAATATTGCACGCAAATTCAAAATTTTTTCTAATTTTTAAATACATATTTTTCATCAAATCACCATTTCAAAATGCATTTTTTGCAAAAAATAACATCAAACGAACTCTTAATATTTTATTACGGCCTACGGTCCACGATCGACGGTCAACTGCCGCACGTGCTGGCTCAACATCCTGGATTCGTCCCTTATGGCTCCTACGTCTTGCAAAAATAATTTGATACCAACTCAATTAGAAAGTGTCCAAACTTACCTGGTTACTTGCAAATGATTTTAAATTTAAATTATCGAATATTGATATTTATATAGCATTAGTCACTACATCTCATCCCGTTGTTATAAACAACAAATTTGATGACATTTCAAGCAGTGATCGTACATGGCCATTATACCGAAATAAATTTAAAAAAAAAAAATTTTGTTGTGACATTTCAAGAATATTAGATACTAGTGACCTGTTTTTTTATTTTCTTTTGATTTGGCTCAATTAAATCGTTTTTTCTTCTCTTTTTCGAATCACTGAGTAGATTTTTCTCCCTAATTATTTTCAAATTAATTAATTTTTTTCTAAAACATTGTAGAAATTATTTTGGTCTATCAGATGTTTTCTACAATTAGCCATTTTCTTCTGTAAGAATTGCAACAACACAGAGAAAGGGTTAAACTGGATCTATTATGCAGAGAGTTCATTTCATGTTCATTTATAATTACAATGTGCAGTGCTCTGCAGGTGATAAGACCCAGACGAAAAGAATTTGATGAATTGCTAATTGAAACATGAATTGCATCATAGTGGAAGCTGCATTTGGGTCATTTGTAAGGCCATATTCTTTTCTAGGGTACTTTTGGCCAAGTCAAAATTCTATTTTTTCATTTTAACGAAAAAAATTTGCCTATCATCAAAATGATCTTTTGTTGAATAAAAGACAAAAATATCCTTAAATAATTTATACAATTACAAAGATAGAATTTTGTTTAAAAAGATAAAAATACCCTTACGTTACAAATTAAAAAACCAAACACTTTTCACTTTATATTTAATTACTTTATTTAATTATTTATTATAAACACTTACTCAAATAAAAAAATTAATATTTAATTTACTTTCTTGTATAAATATTTCATTAATTAATTATCTTAATTTGTTATGTATATTATTTATTTAATATTTAATTATTTATTTAATCCCTTGTTTAAATAAAAAATTAATATTTAATTTGATTTCTCTATTAAATATTTCATTAATTAATTATCTTAATTGGTTATGTATATTTAATTTCTTATTTAATTATTTATTTTAAACACTTACTCAAATTAAAAAAATTAATATTTAATTTGATTTCTCGTTTAAATATTTCTTTATTAATTACCTTAATTGGTTATGTATATTGTTTATTTAAAATTTAATTACTTTATTTAATCACTTAATTAAATAAAAAATTAATATTTCATTTAGTTCTTATTTAGATATTTCATTAATTTTATCTTAATTGGTTATGTATATTATGCAATTAAAATTTAATTACTTTATTTAATTATTTATTTAATCACTTATTTAAATAAAAGAATTAATATTTATTTTAATTTCTTATTTAAATATTTCATTAGTTAATTATGTATATTCTTTATTTAATATTTAATTACTTTGTTTAATTATTTATTTAATCACTTAATTAAATAAAAAATTAATATTTAATTAATTTCTTATTTGATATTTCATTTATAAATTATCTTAATTGGTTGTGCATATTATGTATTTAATATTTCATTACCTTATTTAATTATTATTTTAATCACTTATTTGAATAGAAAATTAATATTTAATTTAATTTATTCTTTAAATATTTTATTAATTAATTATCTTAATTGGTTATGTATATTTTTTATTTAATAATTAATTTGGACATAAATCACACGGTGGATGAGAATATCTAACAGAGACGGGAGTTGAACATTGGGCATGACCACATTTTCAAAACATCGAACACTATTCATGAATGTTGAAACTATATTTTCTTTACCAAATGAAGTCGAGTGGGAAGTTCCCGATTATAGCATGCTATTCTCTACCCAACGGATATGTAATATATATTTAAATCGTATGTACTTTCTATTTATAGCATGTTACCGATTTCCTCAATTTTCTCTATTTATAGTGTGTTATTGATTACATGAAATTTGACCCGACGGATATGTAATATCTACTTAAATCGTATGTATTCTCTATTTATAGTATGTTAGTGATTTCCTAAATTTTCTTTATTTGAAGTGTGTTATATATGTAATTAAGAGTAATTATTTATTTATCATACAATGACATAATTACTAAAGTATTGCAAACGTTTTAAAAAAATGCTTACATTTTAAATTATTATAACTACGGATCACAATATACATAAAAGAACGTTTTCATTTAAAAAAATTCAATGTACTTCAATGTGAAGACTCCACAATTGCCCCGAGTCGATTTCACGAAAGAGGTTGGGCAATGTACCGTCGACGGATGTTCTCTTCTTTGCCTCGATTGTGTACAGAGAAACAATGTATTTGTGACGATGATCTAGTCATCTTGCTAACCATCTACTTTGGCACATCAATAACATGTTTCTTACATGGTGTCACTTCCATTATCCTCTCCGGCATAATTGTCACGTTATCCAAACTCGCGACATTATCTATCAAGTTGGGGCTCATCTCTGGCATAGTTATGTATATTATTTATTTAATATTTAATTAATTTGTTTAATTATTTATTTAATAACTTCATTAAATAAAAAAGTAATATTAAATTTAACTTCTTATTCAGATATTTCACTTATAAATTATCTAATTGGTTGTGTATACTATGTATTTAATATTTCATTACCTTATTTAAATAAATTTTACAATATATACAATTATTTCATAAATAAAAAAATATATACAATTATTTCATCCCCTCCACTGGCACTTTTTCCATCCCCACTGAGATCCATAATGATTCTAATGAAAACATTTGTATACATTCCCACCCCTCCACCGCCACCCTCTCTGTCACCATCTCTACCACCTTCTCTGTCACTATCTGGAATCCTCATCGTTTGCAAGCTGTATCTCCTCAGATATGAATCTAACTTCCTTCTCGATCAACGGTGTCAGCTCAGTGAGCAGTTCAAGCTGACATATTAACATTTCATTGAATTAATGACCATGCATTGAGATTTCGAAATGACGCGCAACATAAATCACAAATGAATAATACGTACCTTAGGATCGTCGACGAGAGCCGATAACTGTTAGCTTTGTCCCATGGATAGTTGTTGAATTTGTCAATGTCATTAACAACCTCTAAATGAAAACTTCGATCGACGTCATCTTGTGATGATACCTCAGTGTGCTTTCCAGTATAAACATTATCCTCAACTTCAATTTCTAGACATATTGACGCATTCCCTGAATGCGTCTCCTAACTGTGCCAGAGTTATCGTCGTAAGAAGGATTGGCATAACAGGTCTACGTACTCCTCATTCAACAAATCTAGGACTAATGTAAAGCTAGCAAAGTTATAGTTCAACGTAACTTTGTCGGAATCTGTCTCATGGCGACGTCTAAATGATAATCCATCCTATAAAATTTAAAATGTTAGGGCCTTATGCAAAAGACAATGGATAAAACATAATATTTGAAAATTAAATTGTTTATTGAATATTTAATTGTTAATTATTTATTTAAATTGTTCATTTAAATTATTTATTCAATATTTAAATGTGCATTTAAATTATTTATTTTAATTGTTTAGTTGTTTATTTAATATTTATTTTAATTGTTAATTGAATGTTTAATTGTTTATTTTAAATGTTAATTATTTATTTCAATTGTTTATTTAATATTAAATTACTTATTTTTATTATTTATATTCATGGTTCATTTAAATTATTTATTTAATACTTAAATATTAATTATTTATTTCAATTGTTTATTTAAATTGTTTATTTAATATTTAATTACTTATTTAAATTACTTATTTTTTATTATTTATATTTATTGTTCATTTAAATTATTTATTTAATATTTAAATGCTAATTATTTATTTCAAATGTTTGTTTGAATTGTTTATTTAATATTTATTTCAAATGTTTGTTTGAATTGTTTATTTAATATTTAATTACTTATTTGAACTAGTTTTTTATTATTTATATTTATATTTATTTATGTTAATTAATTATTTATATTCCTTAATTAATATTTAATTTACTTGTTTATTGAATTTATTTCAATTAGTTATTTATTATTTCAATTAATTGCTTTAATTGTTTTATTAATATTTATTTAATATATTTCAATTAGTTGATTACTTCAATTAGTTATTGATTATTTACTTGAATAAACAATATATATAAATAATTAAAATAATTCATGAAATATTTAAATAAACAAATAAAGTATAAAATAAATAATTATATATTAAACAAATAATATACATAAACAATTAAAGTAATTACTTAAATATTTAAATAAACAATTAAATTAAATATCGATTTATTAAATTATTTATTTAATATTTAATTTATTTATTATTTAAATATTTCATTAATTATTTTAATTGGTTATGTATATTGTTTTTTAATATTTGATAACTCTATTTAATTACTTATTTAGTTGTTTATTTCATATTTATTTACTTCATTTAATTATTTATATTAATTTCTTATTTATTTTAATTGTTTATTGAATATTCAATTGTTTATTATATTTATTCAAATTGTTTATTTCATTAATTAAATTATTTATATTTTAAATAAATTGAAATAAAAACAATTAATTATTTTACTTAAATAAACAATTTACATGATTCATGAAATATTTATAAACAATTAAATTCAATATATTTTTTCAAAAAAATGGCTGGCACGCTGGGCCAATCCAAAAGGCCCTATTAGAGATGAGGTCACCTCAGAAGCCAAAAGAGGTACAAACCCTCAACGGACGGATTGCTGCACTTAGCCGCTTTATCTCCAAGATCACCGATAAAAGTCTACCCTTCTTCAAGATTCTGAAGTAGGGAAAAAAGTTCCAATGGGCGGAGGAATGTGAGATTGCCTTCCAAGCGATAAAGAAGCACTTGGGAGAGGCACCCTTACTGTCGAAGCCCAAACCACTCGAGCCACTTCTGCTATATTTGGCGGTTTCAGAAGAAGCAGTCAATGCAGTCCTCATCAGGGAAGAAAAGACACGCCAATTGCCAGTGTACTACATCAACAAAGCCCCGCTGCCAGCAAAGGCTTGCTATCCAGACATGGAAAAGCTTGCACTCTTCTTCGTAACTGCATTAAGGAAACTATGGCCATACTTTCAAGCCCACTCCATTGAAGTTCTAACCAATTTTTCACTGAAACAAGTGTTACAGAAGATAGACACTTCGAGTCACTTACTCAAATGGGCAATTGAATTTGGCGAGTTTGACCAACTCTTCAAACCCCGAAGCGCCATCAAAGGACAAGCCCTCATAGACTTTGTCGTAGAGATTACCAAAGCCCAAGAAATTGAGGCAACCATGGAACCAGCAGAGCCCCCTACTTGCAACCTCTTTGTGGACGGCTCATCAAGAGAGACTGGCTCCAAGGCAGGAGTCATTTCAGAAAGCCCAAAAGGCCATAAGCTAAACTATGCAATCAGGTTCGGCTTCAAAGCTTCGAACAATGCTACCGAATGTGAGGCTTTCTTAGCAGGCCTTAGACTGGCCAAAGAAATGCAAGTCAAAAGACTCCTAGCCAGCAGTGATTCGCGGCCAAAGATAGTGGCATGGTCGCCTATTTGAAACTATTTTGAGCCTCGTCCCCCACTTCGAAAAATTCAAACTAGTGCAGGTCCCACGCCTCGAAAACATTCGTGCAGAAGCCCTATCCAAACTGGCCAGTAGCAAGGACTCCGAACTACTAAAGATTGTTCCAATTGAGCGCCTACTAAAGCCCTCCATTACCGAAGGCGAAGAGGTGATGTGGATTGAGGGTACCTCACCTTGGATACAACCAATGATAACCTATCTCAAAGATCAAAGAGTGCCAACCTCAAAAAACGAGGCCAAGAAGTTGAGAAGAATGGCTGCTCATTTCATCCTCCAGGAAAACATGCTGTATAAAAGGGGCTTCGCATCGCCTCTCCTTCAATACTTTGGGAAAGAAGAGGCTATGTAGATAATGAGGGAAATTCACGAGGGAGTACGTAGAAACCACTCCGGGAGAATAGCCTTGGTGCACAAAGTGCTTCGACAAGGTTGCTTCTGGCCGACCTTGAAAAATAATTCCTACCAGTTTGTTCAAAGATGTGATAAGTGCCAGCGGTTCTCCAATGTTCAAAGATAGCCTTCACAGAGCCTCTCCGCAGTCACTAGTCCCTGGCCGTTCGCCAAGTGGAAGATAGATTTCATTGGTCCCCTCCCAAAAGGGAGAGGAAGAGCAACTTTGCGATTGTTGCTATTGATTACTTTACCAAGTGGGTCGAAGCTGAACCTCTGGCAAAAATCACTGAAGCGAATACTACGAAGTTTATCTGGAAGCACATCATTTGTAGGTTCAACAATCCCCACTCCTTGGTGTTTGACAACGGAGTCAGTTCGACAATAGGAAGATGCGAGATATATGCGACGAACTGGGTATAAGGAAGGATTTCTCAACACCCCATCACCCCAAGCAAATGGACATGTTAGGGCTGTAAACAAGACGATCAAGCACACCCTGAAAAGAAAGCTTGACGCCTCGAAAGGAGCATGGGTCGATGAGCTTCCCCATGTTCTCTGGTCCATCCGTACAACTTGCCGAATTGCAACAGGAGAGACACCCTTCTCTATGACCTACGTAGTCGAAGCCATGAGCCTAATTGAGGTGGGGATTCCCTCGCATCGTCTCATACACTTCAATGAGATCAGCAACGATTAAATGCAAGTATACGAGCTTCACCTCCCGAAAGAAAAAAAAAGGATTCTTCATAAGTCAAACTAGCCACATATCAGAGAAAGATGACAGCTACTACAATTCGAAGGTCGAAAATCGAACTCTATGTTTGGGTGGCCTGGTACATAGAAGGGTCTCCCCAACATCAAAACCAACTGGTTTCAGAGTGCTTGGGCCGAACTGGGAAGGGTCATATCGCATTGTCAAAGAATCCCGACCCAGAACTTATCAGATTGAAGATATAGCAGGAAAAATGATGCCACATCAGTGGAATATTGAACACTTGAGGAAGTACTACCAATAAATGTATGCTCTGAATTGGTCATGTTCTTCTATGATCCACTGTAACTTATTCCTATCTGATTAAGTGCTGAAATCGCCTTAGCTTATGATAATGTTAAGTTCAAATTTCTTATGAAACCTTAGTTTGTCAGTGTTCTATGGATTAATCATTTTTTGCTTCTACTATTACTATTGGTAAGTAACGCTTGATTTTAACTTAGGCGCTTATCCAATCACAATAATGCAATTACACAGCTCAACATGAATAGAAGAAGTCACAAAATATTTCAATCCATTAATACCCAAATAATTACAATTAAGGGCCGAGGCCATTACAAAATACAAAGAGAATCCTGCTCTACTAGCACTATGTCCCCCTCCCTCGCCTTTGTTTCTTGAGGAGTCGTTGTAGCCTCCTTGACAGCAGCAATGTCAGGACGACCTTTGGTAGGCCCATCGATCTGAGACGCTGAAATGTCCAGGTTCGAGTACACCTTCCTCAGACGCTGCAACATAGCTTGGGTGTTCCAAGAGGCCTAATAGTTGGTAAATGTGTTGTACAGCTCGTGCTCTTCAAAGTGGTCAATAAAATGCTACATGGCTGACTCCCCAACAGTTTTTGCCTCTGTTTCGAGAGATTCGATCTCTTTAACTTGGGCCTCCACCCGCTGCCTCAGCTTAGCCCATTCCTTATTTGAGGCTTCAAGGTCTCCACGGTGAGGCAGTGATGTTCATTAGCGTGGTCAATCCGCCTCATCAGAACAGAAACTTGGCATTCTGTTCGTACAACTATTTTTTTGGCTGCTCTGACTCAGCCTCAGCCTTCACCACCCTACTTTTCGCCTCGGCTCTGCTCTTCTCTGTCTCCATGGCCTTATTTCTAGTAACCCACACCTCATCACCATACAATACTGCCTTCTCCAACCTTTGGGCTAGATCGATGTTCTTCACCCTCAAGTTTTGACGAGGCCCTCCAGCTGGGTGTTGGTACTCAGAGCTCGGGCAACACAAGTGTTGTTGGCAGCCACAAAATCCTCGGCAGTATAAGAGGAAGTGTTATCTTTCCAAGCCTCGGTCTAATACTTGTGATGGGTCAGTGCTACTGCTGCAGCCTTTGATGGCAAGGCTTCAGTACCTCATTCACAGGCTCATCAAAGTTGGTACCCAAAAAATCTTGCTCTTTGTCAAGACAGGCCCTTTTTTTCCTCCCTTCTTCGACGGGGTGATCAGCAGTTGAAGCAACTAGAGGTGGGATAGGGGCCACTTCAGTAGGAGTCGTCTCCGACAAACATACAAACCTCTCTCGTATCATGACCCCAGTGGGAATCGTTGTCTGCCTAGTGGCCGGCCTCGCCATTGTTGAGGCATTTGAGAATGGCCTGGCTACTTTTTTCCCTTTCTTGAGTAGGGGCTTCCCCCCTCCTCCTCAGCAGGAGGCAGCTTCTTGCTGGTTGCCACCAAGTCCTCCATTTGCATTTCATATGCTGAGGAGGAGGTCTTCAAGGCCCTCGCCTCAGCCATCATGCGCTTGATGGTGGCGAAGTCAGGCTTCAGAGGCCTTTTCTTATTAAAATCATATGCAAGAAACTTCGAATATTAGCCCGAGTATAAAGGACTCGGAATAAACATGATAAGGTCAGATAGTCTACCTTGTGAAGACATCAAGCCTTGATTGACGAAGTGTATATTTTTCCTTATCAACTCCTGGTAAGACCGGATCTTAGCTAGAAGCTGATAGATGATGCAGATACTATAAAAATCCTCTATGGACAATTCACACCAAGGAAGGGCACCTATACCAGAATATGAGCTTTAAGTACGCTAGCCAAAGAAATATACAATAAGTCGAAGTATTAGTACTCATTAACTGCGGAATATTTGGTGGGAACTGTTAGAGGTGCTAAGGGGCCACCCTCCATCGTATCCTATTTCCTGGAAGCCCAGCACCATGAACTCTTCCATTCCTTAATGGAGCTTGGCAAATCGAGCATGAATGGAGTGTGGGCCTCCCAAGAGGTCAGATAGTACCACCCCTAGTTTTATTACTTCCCACTGCCCTTTGGGAATGTGAAGGGTCTGAAAAACTAAAAAGGCATCTCCATCCTGTATGAAGCCCCCTTCCACAACATCCATGATCCTACCATTTGACTCCACGAGTTCGGGTTGAGTTGGGTGGGGGCCAAGCCACAAGACCTAAGGACGTAGCAAAAGAATGGGTGGATAGGTAACCTAAGCCCTGCCCTAAGAATGGCCTCACTTATTGCCACGCACCCGAGCTTAAGGGAACATGCTCGTTCATCTGGATCCGATATGATTAGACCCACACTATTCGGTATCCTATATTCTGCCCTAAGCCTAACCTGGTCGGATGATTTCAATTTCGAGGGGTAATCAGATGCCTCCCATGCATAGAAGTATCCACGGGGCTATCTGGTCGTTTCGAAATGTTTTTCCCTCACTATCGCTTTGGATAGCTCTGTTGAAGTAGCTAGCATCGACTTGTCTATCCTAACAATTTCCAAATCCCTCCCGAAAGACCCATTACCCTTAGAAGCCATTTCTCTCAAAGAAAAAGGTGAAAAATTGTGAATACTTACAAAAACTCACTGAAAATGATATCTTACGATCGAAAATGTCATAAGGCTCACTGATCGTGGCCGAAAAACTCTAAAGAGCGCAAAAAGATCGTCGAACGTTAAAAAAAGCTTGAAAGAAACGAAGTTTCAGATTTTGCCAAAGCGAAAACCTTCGAATGGCAAAAAATCAGCCTTTTATAAGAGGCTTAGGATGATCTATACCATTGAATTCAAATGCTATCAATCTGGGCCGTTGATCGCATTACAAATCTAGACCATAGAAACAAAACACAAGATTTAATCATCGCCCAAGATCTAGCTGTGACTCTTACCTAAGCATCAAATGCGTCGCCTCGAGCTTCAACAACGGTTTACCATAATTAGCCGCAGCAGCCTTTTCTGGGAATAGGCATTACATCCAACTGTCCTCCTTGAAAATACGCGACGGTCGTTACATCATTTAAGATTACAAACTGAATGCCTCGGATTGAAACTAAGCTTTACAAAGCTTCAACCATCATCCCCTATGGGTCACCGCATCGATCGCAAATGAGCTCCATCATTAGCTTTACAAAGCTTCAATCCTCCCGACGCGGAGTCGCCTATGGGTTATCGCCTTGATCACAGCGTTGCAAAAGCTTTATAAAGCTTCAATCCATCTCCCGAGTGTCGTCCCTTGTGGGTCAGCATATCGATCACAGATGAGCTTTTCCATCAGCTTTACAGGCTTTAACCCTCCCTTGACGGAGTCCTCTCAGGGTCACTGCCTTGATCATAGCGTTGCAAAAGCTTTACAAAGCTTCAAACTATCTCCAAAGCGTTGTCCCTTATGGGTCAGCGCATCTATTGCAGATGAGCCCCTTCATCAGCTTTACAAAACTTCAACCCTTTCGACGTGGAGTCCCCTATGGTCATCGCCTCAGTCACAGCATTGCAAAAGCTTTACAAAGTTTCAAGCCATCTCCCTAGAGTTGTCCCTTGTTGGTCAACGCATCGATCGTAGATGAGCTCTTCCATCAGCTTTACAGGCTTCAACCCTCTCGATGCGGAGTCCTCTCAAGGTCATTACCCCGGTTGCATTGTTGCAAAAGCTTTACAAAGCTTCAAGCCATCTCCCCATCGTCGTCCCTTGTGGGTCAGCGTATTGATCACAGATGAGCACTTCCATCAGCTTTACAGTTTTCAACCCTTTCGATGCGGAGTCCCCTCAGGGTCATCGCCTCGATTACAGCATTGTGAAAGCTTTACAAAGTTTCAGCCATCTCCCAATCATTGTCCGCTATGGGTCAAGCTCCGATCGCAAATACGCCTTAGCACCCAGCTTCACAACACTCTTACGCATTAGTTGAAGATTTATTGTTCTTTATAAAGCAACAAACTACTAACCAAAAGGACTCCCTATCCCCATTGTCTCGGTTAGAAAATGAACAGCAGCCTATAAAGCTTCCGCCCATTTGCCCGCGTCGTCCCCTGTAGGTCAGCACTTCAATAGAAATGACAAACAACCTACACTCAAAACAGCAAGCATACACAACCAATCAAAAAGTCCACAAATGATATAAATATTCATCCCTGAACTTGGGAGACCACTGTTACGCCCCTAGCTTATCCACCTAGGCACGTTATGCCTACTCCTCAGCGATGTGCCACGTCTCTAGCGCAGATGATTCCAAAGTGATACTATTCTTGCTCGAACCTCATGACTAGCAAGTTACGAAACACATGCATCTCTGAAGTAATTGTCGAGGTGTCCCCTCTTACCAAAGTGTGAGGAGTGTCGAGGCACTTTGCAACAGAGGTCTCCCCGTCGCCAGTTTCAGAGAAATATCTTTATGTCATGATCATCTTTTATCTTCATATATTGATTGATGTGGCATCCTAGCTTTATGTCAACTCACAACTCAGAAGAATTAATTACCTGCCCCCTAGATACGGCTGATTGACGTCAACGAGCAGACACTTCATACCATCAGATGCATACACGTGTCTTACATTCAACGGTGCCCCTCACCTGCAAATACCAAAGGTTTGGCAAGAAACAAAGGTAATGAATCTTTCTCAGATTTGGCACTCCATACTTAAGTAAAATATATTCTCCTCCCTACTCTCTTGCACAATTCCGACACCGTTTCAACACCGTCCACTGACTTCATCGTTGGAGTATATGCGGCCGCCACCACCCCGCTGGTTTTAGCTGTGTACGTCCTACCATTTATTGTTGTGCACAGGGAGGAACACGTGTAAGGTCCAATTCGCGAGGTCAACAACAACCATCCCACAATTTTACATATTTTTACAGAATCAGTGAACTATAAATTGTTAATGCCTAAGCGAAGAGTAAGAGCATAAATTTATCTACACGTGATTCTTCACACGTGGAAATGATTGTAGTAGATTTTATTTTCATAAACACGTAACCTATATCATTAACTATCATATTAGGCTACCTTTAACATGCACAACTACATAATCCCCTGTATAAATCTAGCGCTTAATAATCTACCAACAAAGTAAACCATAGTGCACAATGAACTTAATAGAACAATCAAAAAATCAAACAACTATCCAAATTCAGTTGCTCAAGATAAGTTTTTATTATGAATTCGATAAAGTGAAAAAGGAAAAAAAAAAGTCATTCACATTATCATTTCTTTTCAAAACTTGTCATGTAGCAAGAATACTTGCTGGGTCTTGATGGGACCCATGGACAAATGGCGTTTCGGGATCGCCATTGATTAGAGTCTTTTCCATATTTTGTTGTATCTATACAGAACCAGAAGTAGATATTTGTATCAGCAACCATCTTTTCTGAAAAAAGTTTGCCCCCGCTTCCGGGGTGTTGACATATTCTGTCTGAACCTTTGAAAACTCGTAAACCATTGTGTATTATAGTGGATAAGTAGAAATTTTTGAATCTGGATGGCGGTACTACGCCTCCAACTAGGATTTTATACATGCGATAATGCCCTAATGAATGCAAAACGAGAATCAAATGATGAATTTGTGTGATAATGATATGGATTATGCGGTGCGGTAGATCTGTAGAAGATCAATTTGATTTTTATGTTGTGTGGATATTTTGATGGATGATTCTAGTGAGAGATGATTTGGGAGGAGATTTGTGTGGAAGATGAATGGGCTCCATTTTATGGATTTGGATATTAATTTGTCATGTTAAGGTTGTAGCGTAAGTTAAGGACACGTTTGATGGAGTAAATTTAGGAACAGAAAGTGAATTGGCTTTATTATTTGGTTAAGTTTTCATATTTCGATTTTACTATGAAAATACAGCATTTATGGTTTAAAAAAAATAAATTGAAAGGTAGATTCTAAATATTATGCGGCAAAATTTTCACAATAACTATTTCAAGCCTTTCAACTTTTTTTGGGGGCTGAGCATAACACCAGCCCATGGGCCATCCTATTGACCTTAGGCATATCTAGGAGGGCAATTTCCCATTTATTTTTAAGAAATTCTTTAAGCATTCTAATTTTAAATTCTCTAAAGAATTTTAGTATCCGTGACATTTACACTTGATTTGATTGATCTCACCAAACTAGACGTGTAGTAGAAAAACCAACAGGCCGCATTTCAGTTGGCCCAAAAAAATTGCGAGACAAGGCACGACCCATGTTGGTCTAGATTTCTTCTTTGTTGAAATTTTGTAAAGAGAAACCGAATAAAATTAAAGAAAGTCTAAACGGATGCTCGATCTAAATTTACAACTCTATATCGAATTCAGTCTTCTTTCATGATCTAGGGCTCTTAGGCCTAGGGGTTAGCCACAAAATTGAACAATGGACAAAGAAATGAATATTTGCCCGTCAATTTTATTGAATTGGACAAAGAAGAAACATAAACTCTCTTTATTAAATTTTAGTATTCCAAATTTCCAATTTTCTAGCAAAATCTAAGGCCAATTTTTACAAAATTGAGGACTCTTAATCAGAAGCTGGTTCATGCAGTATGGCCTATACGTAACATTAGTTAGATGACGTAAATTTATTTGAGGTATATGTTGATTTAAAAAGTTGTCAGTCGAGGCTACATTAACATTATTACTAACTTATATTTTAAATATTTGCTGCTTCACAAATATGAATGATTGCGTTCCCTTCCACAAATTTTTGACGCATATTCAATTTTAGTGCATAATTTCTCGGTGATTTTGTATTATTATCATGTATATCTGCTCATTACTTGTGCTATTTCGTTTGCAGGAATGAAGTCTATTGTACAAGTACTTATTGGGAGCTATTATCCTCGGTCGGTGGTGGTTTTTTTCTTTATTTGATCTAATAAACTTGAGTGAATTGCCCAAATAGTCAATAAACTTTACAAAAGGTTTCTGATAGGTCATTGAACTTTAAAAATCACCTCACTCATCATCGAACCTTCCAATTTGTAATACCATTCATCACTGAGCTAACGACCGTTTAAAATTTGGTCGGAATGCTGATATGTCCGATGACGTGGCGCGCCATTCAGACGATGAATGCCAAATGATGAATTGTTACATAGTTGACATTTTTAATAAGGATAAATGAAAAAAAATTAAAAAGAAATTGAATATGAAATTGGAGATGAACGTTGGTGGACCGTTCTTGAAGCTAAATCCAAAATTGTTTCTTTTGATTGATGAAATGCAGCAATTGAATCCTTACCCGGAGTCCTTTTTTCATGAATTTCATGCTGGTTGGTCCAATTTGTGGGTTGAAGCTATGGAGAAGCATCAATTGAAAGGGGGATCGTCGGTTTCTCCTTGCATGCGAACTTTCAAAGCTATTTCTTCCATATGGGGGCAAAATTGGAGATGACCCATAGGTGCATTAGGTGCGTCTTGATGAGGCGGTGGTAGTGGAAGTGGTTCGCAATCGTGAATCATCCTGCTGGCGCCGAAAGTCAAGTGTAAACAGTTCGAGTTCGCTGTTGACAAAATTGGTTGGGGATTTGGATTATTTCTAGTATTTGATGGTATGAGGACATCTGTAGGTGAGTATTGAGAAGCTTGATCGATCTGGAGTTGTGTAGGCATGGGTGTCGCATAAGTGAAGATTCCGGCGACTTTTCGTTGAGTGGGCAGCCTATTTTGGCTTGAATTTTCATCTAAATCGGTTGGTGTTATGGCCTAAGCTTACAAGGGTTGCAAAGAGGGAACTGAGGGTTTCAAGATGGTATGTTGATCCAGTGGCAAGGTGGTCAGAGGGTACAGTTTTGGTGGTCCATAAGTGGTGGCTCTAAGGTGGTTTAAAGGTAGTATGATTTTTGTTTTTTGTTTTTTCGTTTTTTAATTTTCTTTTTTGGAAAAAAAATGTGTTCAAGAATGCCAATTGTGTAACAATTCATCCATTTGGCATAACCATCTAAGTGGCGCGCCACGTCATTGAACAAATCAGCATTCCGTCCAAATTATAAACAGCCGTTAGCTCAGTGATGAATGGTATTACGAATTGAAAAGTTCAGTAATGAGTGAGGTAATTTTTAAAGTTCAGTAACCTCCCGGAAACCTTTTGTAAAATTCAGTGACTATTTGGGCAATTCACTCAGTAAACTATATGGGAGTTGAACTCAGGTATCTATTTAGCTAACTATTGATTTAATTATACTTAATTTCTATTTGCAATTAAAAATTTAAAGGAGATTTTAATTATGATGCCTATGTTAGGCTCCACTTTTCCCAAAACTCATTTTTAATCACACATTGTCTAAAAAATCACTATTCCAAAATCTATTTCCTCCAAAAAAAAATATGGCTCAAACATGGCCTAAATATGATAATTCTACGAAAATAATTAAAAAGTGTGCAAATAGATAATTTAAGATTTTAACACATGCATAAAAATTGTGTGATCAAATAAACGAATAGATCCATTTGCCATTGCATTATAATTCTGTATGGTAAACTTCACCTATAATTTGTATTGCATGTTTAAATTTTAAATTTTATTATTTTCTTTTTCAAATTTTGGGACTTAATTGTCTTTATTAGATTCTTCATGATTATATTAAAACTCTCTATAAGAAAGCTCAAGTAAGAATATGATGATTTTTTTTTTTTAAAAGGACCCCATATTTGAAGCTCGCATAAGGCCTTTAAAATATCAGGGGTTGGCAGAACCAGAGAGTAGATATTTGTATCAGCAACCATTGTTGTGTTCACAACAAGTTTCTTCATCTTTTCTGATAAAGGGTTGCTCGTACTTCCGATTGTTGTCATATTCTGTCTAAACCTTTGAGAACTAGTAAATCATTGTCAATAGCGGATCTAGGTGGTGGCAAGTTGGATTCGCCGAAACTGCTGGAGAAATTTTTTTTGTTGAAAATAGATTTAATTTTTACGTTATATTACTTGTAACTCATTTCATTTTCAAACTTCTCTTGCAACTCAGCTAGTTAGAGTTTGCATGTGCATATTTAAAGTCTCGGGTTCGAACCACTTACCAATGGATTTGTTGTGTTTTATTTTTATTCTACAATTTTTATCAAAATTCAATAGGGAAGGGGACAAAGGGAATTCATGTGACCACATGCAAGGGTTGTTGTAAACTTAACCATTACAGCACTTTTTGAGTTGTGTCACTAAATTTAACAAAATAATATTTGTTAGATTTTAATTGTTTTAATACAAAAACAATTGCAAAGATTTGAATCCTCGCCCTTCCTTTGAATTGTACAAAAGTTGGCAACGATGTCATTTGATGAGTCCTATTTATTCTTAAAACAGAATTTTATGTTGAATTTGAGCAAAATAATTGTTTTATTTAAACTTTAGGCTTTGTTCGATTCCTTTTTTTTTAAATACATGTTTTTCTTTTATTTCATCCACACATTTTTCAATAAAATAATATTACACGCAAATTCAAACATTTCTTTATTTTTAGCCAAGCATTTTCCATCAAATCCCTATTCCAAAATGCTTTCCTTTTTCTCTTTTTTTTTTTTTGTGAAAAAAAGGGGTATTAAATGGACTCTTAATATTTTGTTGCGGCTAACGATAAATGGTCAACGGCCGCCCGTGCTGACTGAAACTCCTGGATACGCCCCTGTCTACATGAATAACTTTTGATAGAACGATGTATTTACTTGCCCATCATCATCTTCACGTAGAATTATAGGAGAGGCGCATCAGGGAAGCCGATAACGTATTAGCTCCAGACCTCCCTAAATAAAATGAAGGGAAAACTGTAACGTTACCGAGTTATTGATTAATTTCAAGTTCATGAAATTTTAGGTATTGTAGTAATTTTTAGAGAGAATGATTTCAAAAATTAAACTATAGAATTTTATCAGGATCTATAACAGCATCGCTATCAATAGTTATCCACTTATTGTGAATTCTATGCAACCAACTGCGCAATAATCAATATCCAACGTGGCACAAACAGGCATGTGTTTGTGTGGAGGTAAGTACTCAGCAAGTTTGGCTAATCTGAAAAATTTACTTAAAAGTAAATGTTACCATGTAATTAAGTAAATTGTTAACATGCAATTATACAAGTAAGTATCACAATAATTAGATGTTCATATTTATCACAATTTTTGGGTGTGCTTAAAAGCAAAAAGGCGTTATCTATTAAAAACATAAGTATGCTACCAACAGATAATTACTGTTAAAAGACAATACTTAGAACAATAAAAGTCACTTAAAAGTAAATTCTCCTACCTAGTTAAACGTGACATAATACACAAACACAGAGAAAATAAATTTTTGAAATGGGATCAAATTAATTTCTAAGAAAATGAAATTGAAGTCACGTAGAAGGCCGTCACTATTGGATCCGAATCTTGACTATGCTTCAATGAGCAGCATAATCACAGATATACCATCTAGGCGTCTACCCTATAAAACCAATCAATGCTAACTCTTCAGAAAATACGAAATCGAGTCTGTTAAATTCCTCATGGACATTGACAGATCCTGGAAATTGAGTGAGATAGGGTAGTCGTTGACGCCAACAATAGTAAGATTGTTTATTAATATTTAATTAAATAACATTAAAGATTTTTAATCTATATATAAATTCACAAAAATGTTAAAGTCATATACAATTAAAAATGTAATAAAATACTGGTGCAGAAGCGTGATGAAATTCTTGTAATAAGAATTATGTAATAAATAAAAACGATATTTGAATAATTATGTCATGTATGCATTGAATAATAATTGATTGTTGTTGAAAAGTATACAATGCCTCTATATTTATAGGCAAAATTATTCCATACTATTACTACTAGGAAACTAATATAAGGAAACTAAAATAAATCCTAATCTAAAAGTAATTAGAAATCATATTCTCAACAAAATATTAAAATAAAAAGATAAAACCTATCACAAGTAAAAATCTTATTATAATTATCTAACTTTTACCCTATTTACAATAAGATTATCCTACATCAAATACAACCGAATATAATAAGAAATAAATACATTTTTCAATCATATATTTATGATCAATTTTCAAGTTTTTTTTATGAACTTAAGCAAGACAAGATGAAATTTATACGTAAAGCATAATTGAATGATAAATAGAAGCTCCAAGCTTAGACGAAGGTTATGCAAAATTTTGAAACAATGATTTTTAGAACTAGAACTATTTTAACCTCGAAAGAAAAGTGTTTTTCGAACTCTTTAAACAATAAAGAGCAATTTATAAATTGTCCAAATTTGAATTTTATAAAATAAATTGATTAAACTCAATAATAGAAGTATCTATATTAAAAAGTAATAATTCGAGCCGATAAAATTTTTAAAGAAATTATTTCGAAAACGAAAACTAATAATACGTAATTGTTTAGTTATTATTTATCCCTATTTCTACTATATAAAAAGAAGAATGTGAAGTTACCGTAGAAATCAACAGTGAATTGTTCCATTTTTATCTCACTATAGCTTCTTCTCCTTTTTTTTTTTTTTTTTTTTTGTGACCAAAAACGATGTCGTTTCCTATTCACCTATTTTCCCTGACATCTTCCCTCTTCCTCAATTCGTGTATATCTTTTTTATATCTTCTCAATTTTTACACGTTATTGCCTTTTGGTTGTCCATTTCACCACACAAATTACCGACAATTTCTTCTTCTCTCTAAAGTTTATTGGGTCTTCTCTTTTCCATGATGAATGATTTATTGATCTTAAAATCAAAATTATGTGGAAGAGGTAAATATAGAATGAAATTTTTTAAACTTATAATTATGTAAATAAATAAATAAATAAAATAAAAAGAAGCCACACGCACTCCTCCTACTAAGATTTTTGACAAAAAAATCTCATTTTTTTAATATAAATCTTTTAATGTTTTCAGATTTATTTTGTTAGAAATAAAAAAAAAATAGTTCGTTCACGCCGTGCAAAGAGTGTGCACGGAGTATAGCACTCTGTGCACGGAGTGTAGAGTGTCCGTGCATGGAATGGAACACATGGTAGCAACACATTGCTCGCCTTCCTTTGGACTCAATGGGAACGAAGTTCTGAACAAGTAAATATAATTGAATTTTTGTTCGAAATTAAAATATTATATCCAACCAATATGGAAAGCAAATAATCAAAACGACTAAGCAAATCCCCACTGGTAAAATTTCAGTCTATAACCTCTTTTGCTCTCTTCCTGTTCTACTTCTACATTATGGTTTTTTGTTATTACTACTTACTTGCAAGCTACATTGATACCTGAGGAAATACTTCTAGATAGCCTAAATAAAAGGGAGGTTTGTAAGATTAGACCAAAAAAATATAATCATTTGAGAAATAGCATTTTAACAATAATCTTTCCAAAAATACCCCTCATTGAGAAATTGCAACCAAAGCCATTACAATGTATAAAAACCTTCAAATATAGATAAAAAAATCTTTAATAAATTTAAACCCAAATATTATACAAAATTTTATTGATCTAAAAAACGCAACAGAAAATGAATTAAATTATTTAGAAGAAGATCTAAAAGGTTTCTTTACAGAATATTTAGATCCAAAATTAAAAAATAAAAATGTTTCTATAGATAATAGTACAATCAAAACAGAAAATGATATATATAAACTAATTCTTAATCTGAGAAGAAGAATTAAAGAACTAAATATAATTATTGAAGAAAAAGTATTAATAAAAAATAGTGAATTTTATAAATTCTATTGTGATATTTTAAATAATTATAAAGATTTTAATTGGCTCAAAAATTTTAATCCCTCCGCTGCTTACTCCGATGAAATGGTATTAGAGCCATGTTACGAACCAAAAATTATGATGAATATAGTAGATGAAGAAAATATAATTGAAAAATTTTTGAAAAAAGTTGAAAAACATAAAAAACCTAGTTATCCCTATTTACCTAAAAACACCGCAATGAAAGTTTTGAGGATATACACAAAAGATTAGAAAATCTAGAACATAATCTACAAGTAGGAAACGCTCTTTTAGATAAAAATCTTAAAGAAAAAGATATGATTATAATTAATCCACCTCAAGATTTTAGGATAACACAAAAGGAAAATAATAAAGGGAAAAAACATGAAGAAAAACAATATATGATTACAGATATAGAAGAAATAGAACAAAAATTCTTAGAATCTACAGGAGAAGAGTATGAAGAATATAAAAAACAGTTAAAAGAATTAACTGAAAAAATGGAAAATACAAAGATGAATACTAATCCATCTTCAAGTCAAAATATAAAAGTAAAATTCAGTAGTGATGAAGAACAAGATTATCCTTATGGTACCCCAATACCTAATAAGGATGGTATTTACCAAAATAGAAAAACACAGAAAAGATACACTGAAAATGTAAGAAAACAGTCCATAAAAGAAATAAACCCAATGAAATCTTATAATGAACCAATTCATACAACAGGTATATGGTTAGATCTAGACTGTGTAGATAAAAATAAAGCTATTGAAATATGGATAAAAAGTATAGATTTAGCAATACAATTCAATAAATGGGAAACATATATAGCTTTTGGATTTATCGAACATACATTCAGAGGAATTATTTTTGAATGGTGGAGAAAATTACCAAAAACTATTAAAGGAAGAATAAAGTATGGAGCAAGTAGAACTGAAGTATTAGATAATAGAAATACTTTAAATGAACAAAATATTCAGGAGATATTAAAAAGATTTGAAAAAATCTTAAGAACAGAATTTTTAGGAGATAGATATACTTCTAATGATGAAGAAAGAAAACAAGATGAATATAATCAAGGAATGATAGCAATGAAAAATTTAAAGATATGTGATATGTGTGAGCTAGAAAGATACACATGTAAATTCAAAGAAATATACTATATACTAAATCAAGGAGATTATCAAGAAAATAAATCTATATTAAGGTCTTATTTTACTAAATTACCATTCCCATGGGGAATTAAGTTATTAAAAGAATATGAAAAATTATTACCTTTAGGAGAAGAGGAATGAGTAAAAACAGATAGTCTTGGAAGTAGAATTGAATTTATAAAGAAAATGATAGACATATGGTGTAGAGAAACTTTAGAAAATAAAAAAGCATATAAAATAAGAAAGAATTCATTATGTTGTTATAACGATAATGGCCAAGTCGAACAATTTGGATGCCATAAGAAGAGATAAACACCATATAAAAAATATAAAAGAAAATTCAAAAACTACAAAAAATTCAAGAAGAGGAATTTTAAACCACATAAAAAATATTTCAAGAAAAGAAATTGGAATAAAAAATTTAAATCAAGAAATATTAAGAAATGTAGATGTTTTATTTGCAATGAAGAAGGACACATTGCCCCTCAATGTCCTAAAAAGAAAGATAGACAAAATATAAAAACTCTTAGAATTTATGAAAAATTTCAAGAAGATAATGACATAGAACCAATTGAATATTTTGAAAATCTAAGTAGTGAATGCAGTAGCATTTATGAATTAAATACATCTTCATCAGAAGAAGATTATGAGGAAATAGTATATATGAATCAAGAGATACAACAATCAAAAATAGAAATAGAAACAACTGAAAAAGTTGAAGACTCTATAGAAGGTATAAATCAAGAAATTACCTTTGATATTAAAAAATACACAGGAATCACTAAGAAGATATTAGACCTGCAAGAAAAAGATGTATTCCATCAAGGATTCTTAGGAATTTTATCAAGAGTAAATAAAACAATTGTAAGTATGAATTATAAAGAAATGTCTATCAATATAGAAGATACTATAGAAAAAGCAAGGATTCCTATAATTACAAAAGGATGGGTAAAACAAAAGTTATCCAAAATTCCAGAAAACGTAAGAAACAAATTAAAATGCATTGAATTAGGAGGAGTCCAGATAATGGTAAAAGGATTTTTTAGAGAAGGTATGAACATACCAATAGAAATATACTGTATGGACAATAGAATCTTACAAGATCCTATACATGCTCTATTAGGAACAGTTGTAGGAAACTTAGTCTATCAAAATATAATATTTACAGTAAAACCAAATTATGCAATATCATTAAATGATGAAAATATTGACCAAAGTTTCAATCTATACTATAGAATTGAAAACTTAAAAATGTTACGAAGAAGTAAGGCTATTAGTATAAGTATAAAATCAATTTTTGCTTTTAGTACTAGCCATCATAACAATCTAAGGAAGATAACTGATAATATTATCATACATAAAGATTTTGAGGAATTAGCACAATATATACCTCCTAGAAAATACCAAGAACATGAAGTCACTGTACCAGAACAGATAATGCTTGATTTCCACAAACAAGCTAGAGAAATTAATTCTGAAGGAAAACTAATAAGAAGAAATAGTGTCAGCTTAGAAGGAGATAATCTTATTGCAAGATTTCCCTCTAGACAAGACTCTAGGATAAGCAGACTTAAGAATTTAAGTATTGCTGAACCAACAAGTTCGCAATATTACATTAAGACAAGATATGTAAATCAAGAAGGATGCAAGAAGAATCTTCTTGTCCTCATAGATATTGGAGCAGATAAAAGTCATATAAATGCTAAATTTGGTAGTCATTTAATAGACTTTAAAATACCAGAACCATATATATTTAAGGATTATTTAGAAAATAATCTTAAAATAAGAAAATATGTTAAGTTCCCTCTTATACTTATAGGAGAGGATCAGAAAGAATATACTAAAGAAATAATTCTATATAAAGATGAATTATATGGAGTAGATCGTTCACCTATTCTATTAGGAATGAACTTTCTTGAGAATTATAGTCCTTATAAAATCAGCCAAGGATATTTAAAGATAACAGTTGATGATAACCAAATCATCATATCAAGAATAGATGAAAATATGAAATCATTGTTATCATGGAAAGAGTAATAAGTACTAACCCCATGAGTCCATATATTGAAATTACACTTAATACAAAAAGTTATTGTAGAATTAAATTTCATGCTTACTTAGATACAGGAAGTACAATAAGTTTATGCTTATCAAATGTACTACCATCTGAATACTGAATAGACAATTCAATGAGGATAGTCACCACTACAACAGCAGGTGGAAATAAGGTAATATACAGCAAATATGCTACGCAAGTACCTTTTCTAATTTCCTTTAGAGAAGTATTTGTTGATACAATATATATGTCAACCACAATTGGATGTGATATTTTATTAGGACAAAATTTCCTATTAAAATATCCACTATTTACACAATATATTGATAAGTATATGTTCACAACACCTTGTGCACATAAAATATTTATACCAAAAATAAATAAAACTGTTACAATAGCATATACAGATGTAAACCATCAGAGTTCCTCAACCCAGCGTTAGATGTTGGAGTACAGAAAAATTTAAACCAGTTACAGTCTTAAAGATGGCAACAGAAAATAGGTTAGAAAAATTGAAAAAAGAAATTTCTAAAACATATTCTGAAAAATCCATTAGAAAAATAGAATACAGTTAAAGTAAAGGCAAAGATGGAATTAACCAATCCAGACACTATTGTTAGAGTCAAACCCATGAAATATAGTGTTGATGACCAGAAGGAATTTAAAAACCAGATAAAAGAATTGCTAGAAGCCAAATTAATTAGGCCTAGTAAAAGTTCACATAGCAGCCCAGCCTTTATGGTTAGAAAACATAGTGAGAGAAAAAGAGGAAAAGCCAGGATGGTGATAAATTACAAAAAATTAAATGAAGTTACTAAATTTTATGGATACTACTTGCTAAATAAGGATACCCTTATTAAACAAGTACATAACAAAAAGATATTTTCAAAATTTGATTGTAAGTCAGGGTTTTCGCAAATCATGCTTACAGAAGAAAGTAAACCACTAACTGCATTTAGTACCCCCAATCCTTTAGGACAATACGAATGGAATGTAATGCCATTTGGGTTGAAAAATGCACCACAAATGTTCCAAAGAAGAATGGATGAGGTAATCAAACCAATTACTCATTTCTGTATTGCATATGTTGATGATTTACTTATTCATTCAAATAATATTGATGAACATATTGAATATCTTGAGAAATTTTGTTATATTATGAAAAAACATGGTATTACACTTTCTCAAAAGAAAGCTGAGATAGTTAGAATAGAAATAGAATTTTTAGGATTATTTATAAAAGAAGGAGAATTGCAATTGCAATCTCATGTTGGAGAAAAACTTCAAGATTTTCCCGAGGAAATCAAAGATAAAAAATAATTACAAAGCTTCCTTAGTATATTAAATTATGTTGAAGGATTCATTGAAAATTGTGCCAAACTGAAAAATTATTTTCTTCCAAAGTTAAGAAAAAATATTATGTGGTCTTGGGAAGAACAAGATTGTGAAAATATAAGGAAAGTTAAAAAAGAATTAAAGGTATTGCCCAAACTTGTAATACCACAAGAAGAAGATTTCTTTATCCTTGAAACTGATGCTTCAAATAATTGCTGGGGAGCAGTATTAAATGTTAAAAAGAATCATAAAAAATATAAATGTGAAGAGGATTGTTCTTGTCCTGAGATACTTGCAGGATATACATCAGGAACATTTAAAGAAGTTGAAACAAGATATGAGAGAAATAGAAAAGAACTCATTGCTGTAAAAAGAGGAGTTCAAAAATATGAAGATTATTTGTTACCAAAGAAATTTTTGATCAGAACTGATAATACTCAAGTTAAAGCCTTTTTAAAAAATAATGTTGATCCATCTATTACCAATAGATATATTATTAGGATACAAATTTGGTTCTCATATTTCAAATTTGATATTGAATACATAAAAGGTAAAACTAACTTTCTTCCTGATTATCTTAGCAGGGATGGAGCTAGAATAATTAAGGACGAAAGTCCAAATACTTGAGATAAAAGTTTCCTATTTGGAAACACAAATTCAAAATATTCAAGATAGCCTTCGAGACAAAAATATAGTCCTTGAGGCAGGAGTTACTTGTACCAAGTCTAGTATCCCTTCGCAAGGACTTGTGAATACTAGCGCTCTCCCCGAGGATAAAGGGAAAGAAAAGAAGGTAATAGGACCCCTTCACAGGGAAAACTTGAACCTATTACTAGTAATAAAGATATTCAAGATATCAAAAGAGAATGTAGCTCTTCACAGAGCCAAATTCAATCTAAACTTTCTATTGAAAGGATAGATCTAAAAGATATTGTCAAGATATGCCATGAAGCAAAAATTCCCAGAAAAGATAACCATGAAGAAGTAACACTCTTTATTGTTATTTTTAATATTTTATCAGATTGGTATCTGGAGATTGGAAAGTGGATGAAGACTCTCCATTATTCAAAATACAACAAGATAAATTTTTATCCAAGAGCACCAGCCAACTGGGTTCGAAATTATTTTGAGATAGGAAATATACTTTGTATATATCCTAGCAAAGATCTCAAAGAGATAGCTCAGCTTCCAGCCAACATTAGGAAAGTTGTTAAAAGATATACTGAAGTCGTCAACACAAAATATATATATATCAGATTCCATTCAGCAACCATGGAATGGGATCCCGTTCTTGAATATATGCATCCATCGTTCCATGTGATAAAAATGGGACTTACAAATCAACATTTTTTACCAACCAATCAAAAGGTTGTTAAAAATGGATATCAAGATATTCTAAATATGATGCCCTACAGAAAAGCAAAAGGGTACAAAGAGATATTTGAACATGTAACTCAGATAATTACTGAAAAAGAAAAAAATATGGGTTTATCCATCTGAAGATCATATTATCTATTCCAATGCAAGGATGGCCACCCAGGAAGAAGATATTTGTTATCTCGACCATTTATTATCTGCAATTATTTCTAACCAAGTGCATGGATCAGAAGATATGGCTAAAGAATTATGCAAATTACTTTGGAACTACAGTGATCACCATTGTGAATACTGCGTAGTTGAAGATATGAGTCAAGCATCCCTTAATGATGAAGAATTCCCTGCAGAATTCTTTGATTCGAAAATGGAAAAGTGATGGTGACAAAAGTAGCCCTTTATCACTACTTTAATAAATAAATTTATTAAAGAAAAACTGTGGCTACTAAAAGACAGAAGATAGTGCAAGAAAAGTCTCCATAATTGTGACTTCTCCCCACCAATTGTCACAAGTGGCAGATAAACTCAAAAGACAAGGCATATAATTTCAAAAGAAGAGGTCCACTTAGCAAGAAGATAATGGAAAATTCGGTGGAGATAAGATGGCCTAACTACCCAACAAAGAAAGGTGGAAAACATCTGTCAAGATAAGATTCCCAAAGACTTCTATAAAAGGAGGCAAGAAGGAAGAAGGGGGATATCTCGAAACAACTTATCTCTTAAACACTCTGAGGAAACACATCTTAGAAAGATATCTTTTGCAATCTGTATACACCACTTGTATTCAGAAAAATATTATATAGCTTGAAGATAGTAAAGCGTGTAATAAGGTAATCACTTATGGAGTTCTAAACTTCATAAGGTGAGTACCAAAGATATGTAAATATAGTTTGTAAGCATGTACAATTTCAGTTTATGAATATCAAAGTAAAGTTTGTTATGTTCAACAAAACTTTCATAAAAGGATTTCGTTAAGTTTCTCATGATTTCTCGGCAGTACAGATAGAGATTTTAAAATATTTCAAAACATTGATTTTGAATGGATGTTAGCCATGCCAAAGTACCCGTCTTTGATGAATTGTTTAGGGTAAAAAGGCAGTTTTCTAACAAAATTGTAGCACATTGTGTGTGAGTTATCTTTTAAAATTTCGTTCCAAGTAAGAATTTAATTCTGAAAAGAATTTGGATAAAGGTGAAAACAGAGACTTTAGATACTGTGTGATAGCGTATGTGGCAACACGGCTAGTTCTCTAGAGTGAGAAATGCAACATTAATTGAAAAGCCTTTTGCGGAAGCAGTTGTGGACCCAAATGATTTCAAAAAATATTTTAAACCTTTACTTGATTCAGAAGATTGATTAAGTATATACAAAGCATCTATAAGAGCATATTGGAGGAAAGTATGTTTACTTCCATTTGATTACTGTAAGTTATTTACTTGTTTTTACATGCTTATGATTTAATAATTCTGATGAACAATTCACAAGCATCCACATCCACTAATGATAATAATCTCATATTATTAGATGAAACAGATGTTTTGTTTTTATTTAAATTAGATGAAAAGTCTGAAGATATATTTCGTGTTGGCAAAGAAAAAATTGAAGAAATATATAGAGATATAGATTATAATTGTAAAAATAATATAGGATTTGATTCTGTAAGAACTAGCAGAGAAATAAGAAAGGTAGAAGATATTATAACTAAACATAGAGATATACAAGAAGAAATTTCAGAAGGATTAGTTCGAGGATATATAACCAAGAAAGGTCAGCCTAGGATCTTTGAAGAACTACTAAAATATAATGAATATTTAAAGGTATTTGAAAGATTGAAAAATATAAATATAGGTTCTGACTAATAAATCCTTAAAGATATAAGATACATCTTGCAAATAATTATAGTAAGGGCAAAATAATACTTCCAACAAAAAAGACCATTGTGAAAAATTGGATCAATTATCCAGCCATTTTAAAAGTTGCCCCATTGATACCTACTAAAGAAGCATGGAGTGGAACTCACCTCCTAATTCAGCTCTTGTCTACTCAATGACCACTCCGTCCAGTGTTCGAATAGTACAATTATACATAAACTATAGGATTTCAAAGAAAATCTGAAATTTTTTCTACTAATCTTTTTCCAGTCTTCTATGGACGTCAATTCTATAATAGTTTCAGAATAATTGAATTAAGTTGAATAATATAATCAACATTTCCAACACCTTCTATGAACACAATTAGTGACAATAACAAACCTGATCACTATCACTAGGTGTTTTTTGACCGCTTCCAGGCCTCATCAGCACGGACGGATCCAAGATTGGATCCAAGATCGATCTATAAAATTTCAAACCGGGCAGCTACGTGGAAAAAAAAATTACACATAAAAATTTGATTTTTTACCAAAAAATAAAAAACACCCTTAAAAAAATTTGTTGGGCCTGAGGGTGGGGGACTACAGCCCTGTCCTACCCCCCCCCCCACAAACCAAAATCCGTCCCTGCTCATCAGAGCTTTCATCAAACTTCTAGGTATAATTACTAAAACCAAAAGGCTGAATTAATAATAATAGGAAAATTATCGTGCAATTATATTACTACATGGTACCAAATATAAAACATTAAAATCTAAGTTATACATAGAAAAATTAATAATAGGAAAATAATTGTGCAATTATAGGAATAACGTTGGCATTCCGATCTTGGCTCACGTTAGTGTTGACACATAAAAATTCAGCCCAAATCGAACGGCCCAAGGAATGAAGTCCAATTGGAGGATCCCCAAATCAGATAGCCCAAAGAACGAAGCCCAATCAAACAATTCAAGATGAAGGCCCAAATGGGGAGGCCCAAGAACGCGGTAACACCATCGCCCAAGTTTGCAAGTCACCCAGAATCTGAGCGAATGGAGTGCCATGCAGTCGCCCAGAGCTGTTACTCTATTCTCGCCCAAACCTTCGAGTCGCCCAAGGTCCTAGCAAACATAAAGTGTTGTGGTTATCAAGAAGTGCAGTTATCAAAGTAGTTATTAAAGCAGCCCTATCACGTTCCACGATTCAAGGAACCTAATTGAAGATGGTTGAACGACAAAGAGTAATGGCAGCAGGTAGAAAAGATAGTTCCATAACAAGTTGGCCATTACGAGGAAAATGGGCAGTTATAGAACGATCCAGCAGTTTTTAGGCGGTTGATCACAAAGAGATCATTCAGGGAGTATAAAAGGAAGGAAGGACATAGAGCAAAAGGACCGAATCAAAAACTCTCGAACAGAGAACATGTAATTTTAAATTTCTTAACTTAGATTTAAACACTTCTTTCAGTAACTCGTGTGCTTGCGCGCCTTGGAGGCATTCTATTTTTAATTTCCGATTGTAAAGTCACCGCCAATAAAGAACACCCCTTTTTGGGACTTTGTCTCAAGAGGTTTGTCCCTTACACAATTGTCTGATCCCTTTTTAATTGTTAGCGACGAACCCGCGCGAAACAATTTGGCACGCCCAGTAGGACAGTGGTGTTTGGTGTTGAAAATACAAAAGGTGAAACAATATACCTCAGAAATCCGATAAGGAGGCAGCAAGTCAAGGAAGAATCCAGTCTGTGATCGAGTGATATGAGGAGCAGCATGCCTCTCCACGAACAGATGGACAGAATCAGAGCAGTAACAGTCGTTACGAACCAATGACAGAGTTGAGTCCTCGAACCATGCGTGCATTACTTGGAGAACTCACACAAGATGTCGTTGAACAGGTAAATCTTCGAAGTATTCATAATATGGAAAGATTTACCCAAAATGGGAATGCACATTATGACAACATGGCCAAACAACTAAACACTTTGAACGAAACAATGAATAAATATATGTCAACCGGTTATACCTTTTGCAAATCACTTTCAAACTAGGACAATTGTGGGACATAATCCCTTAGTCCTAAATCTGAATCAAGGGGTAGAACCACTTTCTGGTCCCTCTACTTCAAACCAAGAGGGTGCTGGAGTGCCAAATCAGAACAATGGTAGTGGTACGCCTAACTTGGGGGGTAATCCAAATATAAGAGATAATGTCCTAAACAATGGACAGAATACCCCACGTGTTAATGAGGGAATAGATGTTCAGGCTAATGGTAGTGGCCCTAATCATGGTAACTTTGTTGCCAATCAAGGACCAAACATCAGGCCTCATGTAAATCAACCGGTTAACCAACCTGTAGGGATTCCATATGATCCCAACGAAAATCGTACAGGATCAGATGGCTTTTGGGGTGCGTCCCGTCATTAGGCCGACTTACACAAAGCCACATCCTGATTGATCAACTTACCAGCAAACTCTGTTCAAACACAACAATTGGAATAGTTATTCCACGCTCAGTTTTATAAAACTGAGTCTGAAGTCACTTTGGTTGATTTGGCAAATCTACGTCAAATGCCAAACTAATGGGCAGAAAGTTTTCTCCAAAGGTTCAAGACAGCAAGAAGCAAGTGTTTTGTACCTCTGCTCGAAAAAGAATTTGTCAAAATCGCTCAGAGCTGTTTATGCTTTGATTTAAAAAAGAAATTTCAGGACAATGAATTTTCTGACCTTTTCCAGTTGAGTGCGAATGTGATTAGGTATGACCGACTGATAAGAGAGGAAGAACAGATGAAAAATTCTAGTAAAGGGACTTATTACAAAGACCCAAATTTTGACGTTCATACCATCAGCGACGAGTCATACGATCAGGCCGAAATGTGTTTGGCCGAATTGGTCAAAGGAGATACGTATACTTGTCCTATAATGGCCAAGCCTAGACCATCGGGCAAAGATGAGCCCATGAAAGATGGAAACATAAAGGCTAGAACGTTCTCGTTCGATATAACCAAAGCTGACCTTATATTCGATAAATTATATAGGGATAAGCAGATAAAGCTGAGCGATAAGCATAAATTGCCAAGCCCTGAACAAATTAAGGGTAAAAAATATTGTAAATAGCATAATGCATGGTCACATTTGACTAACAATTGCTTGGTTTTTCGCCATGTGTTGCAGGATGCCATTGAATCAGGACGAATTACGTTCGACGATAAGAAGAAGATGGCAGTGGATGAAAATCCTTTTCCACAGCCACTTAGAGTGAACATGGTGACGTCTGGTTTCAAAAACAAGTTGCCCAAATTCAAGTTGGTCATAGATGATGGAAAAGAGGACCCTAGACCACATCCCAGTATCTTTGAACGAATCAAGGGAAAATAACCAAAAAAGGACGAAGACGTCCTGTGTGCAAGATGTAAAAGAGAAGTGAGTGGGAACATGGAGAAACCAGGGATATGGCAGCATCCCCATCGCCCTACTTTCTTCCCAAACACTCAGCCTGGTAGAGGGCGGGTACATCATTCTATAGAGGACCGCCTTTTGAGAGGCAGTTCAGGCCAACAGATAATGGGAGAACATTCAGACCGCAACCTCGCCGGCCAAATGTATGGCATTTGTTCCAGTATAATGCAGGAAGGGCAATACCCTTCGATGAGATGACTAGAACCCAACAAAGGCGTTTCCAACGAAACTATGGACGAATGATGAGGCAGCAATAGGGAGTGCCACATCCTAAAGCGCCTAAACTGCTCAAGATAGCCAATCAAAATGTTCTCAAGGATAGTGAAGAAACCGGTACAGATGAATCAATGAAAGAGCTGCCAGAAACTTCTTCTGGGAGATCAAAGTTTGAGCTGGACAGAAGGGATGGAGAGGATCCAGATCAATCCCTTACTATCCAGTTCGGTACGTCATTTCCTATCCTGGCCAATAATTACTTACTGGTCAATGAATTCAAGAATAAAAAAAAGAAGAAGAAGAAAGGGAGGACGACGAAGGAGAGGCTTGCGTGCTGGAATGTGAAAAAGGTCAGACTTCTAGAGAGGCCTACAACGATGAAGAAGACGACGGGATGACAGACATTGAAGAAGAAATTGACCTAGAAGCAGAAGGAAGAAGGAGAGGAGTATCGCGCAATACTCTATTGAAGCAACTATATCGGGAGGGAGTTCGCGAAGTAGACTTGTTGGGAGAACCATCTGGACGTCCTTTCGATTTCTACGTACTGTACGAGATACCCAAAAGGAAGAAAAGAGTGCCTCGCTCTGAAAAGTATGGATTACCCCCAAGAATAATGCCTCCTCCCACAGGATGGGTAATTGATGAGGAAGCATTAGAAAACAGGAAGAAGGAAATTCAGAAGACAGAGGCTCAGCGCGATATGTCGCACGTCGACTTATCACAGGGGGATAATTCAATAGAAGACAAGCAGGAAGTAGAAATAGAGGCTACCGAAAAGGTTATTTTTAAACGGCCAGCCATGAAATTGACTAAACACTTGAGGCCATTGCATGTTAAAGCTCTAGTTAACGGCATCCCAGTGGCAAAAGTGCTTGTCGACAATGGAGCAGCTATAAACACCATTCTATCTAGGATGATGAGGAAGTTCGCAAAGACAGAGGGTGACATGATTCCTATAGAAGTCATCCTTACGAGTTTCAATAGAGGAGCAACTTCAGCTAAGGGAGTTATGCCATTGGACATAACTATAGGGACGACTACTAGGACCACAGTCTTCTTTGTAAAGATGGTCCTACTAGTTATAGTGTGTTACTAGGAAGAGATTGGATACACGGAAGTCGCTGTATACCCTCATTGCTCCATCAATGCCTGATCTTTTGGAATAACAAAGGCGAAGCAGAGGTGGTACAGGTCGATCATAGGCCTTTTGTCGCAGAAGCAAACTCGGTGGAAAAGTTCATGTATGAAGGAAACTATGGACCTGTCAGGGTAGTACAACATGGGGAAGAAACTCAAGTTGTCACGCAAAGCGAAGAGCCATTTTCAGTGGACGCACTCACTGAAATGTTCAGACAGATGAGGCCAAATATAGTGGCCCTAGAAGAGCCAGTAATTGGCAAAAGAATAATCAAGGAGTCTTGAATGGATTCTAAGTTACAAAAGCAAATGACCGATATTCAGGCCTTCAAAGCCAGACTAATGGCTTTCAATAAGGAATGCAATGACAAGGCAAAAGAAGAGACAGCCCTGAAAGCGTTGAAGGACAAATTAGCAGTATTCGAGTTAGAACAAAGCATTGACCGAGAAGTCAACAAGGTGGACTGTTTAGAAGAATAAGTACTTACAAGGGAACTGGACGACGAAGTGATGCGGATCATCAAATCTGGATACGCTCAAGCACAAGACCCTCTGATTAAAGTAAATATTGGCAATGAAGGAGAAGATCGTCCAACATTTATCAGCCAGATGCTCGATCAAGAGGTTAGTGATAAATTAATCGCTTTGTTAAAGGAGTATAAAGATTGTTTTGTTTGGGAATATGAACAAATGCTTGGTTTAGATAGAGACTTAGTGGAACATAGGTTACCAACTAAGCCTAATTTTAAACCTCATAGGCAGCCTCCTAGACGTTTTGCTCCTAATGTACTCCCTAAGATTGAGAAAGAGATAGAGCGATTATTGAAAGCAGGTTTTATTAGAACAGCTAGATATGTCGAATGGTTGTCCAATATCGTGCCAGTACTAAAAAAGAATGGTAAACTAAGGGTGTGTATAGACTTTAGGAATTTAAATATGGCTACACCCAAAGATGAGTATCCAATGCCCACGGTGGATTCTTTTGTAGACTCGACTGCCGGACATGTCATGTATTCTTTTATAGATGGGTATTCAGGATACAATCAAATTTATATAGCTGAAGAAGACATACACAAAACTGCCTTTAAATGCCCTGGGTCTCTAGGATGTTTTGAATGGGTGGTTATGCCTTTCGACCTAAAAAATGTAGGGGCAACTTATCAAAGGGCAATGAATTTAATCTTTCATGATATGATAGGCAAGTTTGTTGAAGTGTATGTAGATGACATAGTAGTCAAGTCCATTAAAGAAGAAGACCATTTCGAACAGTTAAGATGTTCGTTTGAGCGAATGAAGCAATATAAGCTAAAGTTGAATCACTCGAAATGTGCAGTTGGTGTTAATGCAGGGAATTTTCTTGGTTTCTTAGTACACAAGAGAGGGATTGAACTTGATAAAAATAAAGTGAAGGCCATTTTAGAGGCCAAATCATCTAGCAACAAAAAAGAATTGCAAAGGTTTCTAGGCCAAGTAAACTTTTTAAGACGCTTTATTTCTAACTGTGCAGGGCGAACTAAAGTCTTTTCGCTGCTCTTAAAGCTGAAAAATCAGGACGAATTCGTTTGGAAAGAAGAACATCAAAAGGCTTTTGAAAGCCTGAAGACATATTTATCAAGTCCACCAGTGTTGATGTCATCAATCCAAGGACGGCCAATGAAAGTATACATATCGGCTGAAAAAGAATCAATAGCTGGAATAGTCGCACAGGAAGACCAATTTGGTGAAGAAAGGGCAATTTACGACTTAAGTAGACGGTTAACAAAATGTGAATGTAATTACTCTACTATCGAAAAATTATGTCTTGCATTGTATTTCACATGTACAAAATTAAGGGCTTATTTACGGCCCGTAACCGTTTATTTAATTTCTAAAGTAAATTTAGTTAAATATATGTTCTCGCGCCCTATTTTACACCAAAGGGTAGGTCTTTGGACATTAGCTTTATCAGAATTCGAGATACAATATATACCTCAAAAAGCAGTCAAAAATCAGGCTTTGGCTAACTTTCTAGCCGATCATCCATGCCTTGACATGCCTGAAGAAATTGAATTAGAAATCAATTCGTTCGAGCTAAAACCTTGGGTGTTGTATTTCGATGGGTCAAAAACCTCTAAAGGTGCAAGAGTAGGAGTAGCATTGATTAATTCTTTAGGGATTTGCTACAAGTTCGCATTCACTTTAGACAGAATGTGCACCAACAATCAGGTCGAATATGAAGCCTTAATTGTAGGCCTAGAACTAATGATAGATATGGGAGTAAGAAATGTGATCGTTAGGGGCGATTCTCAATTGGTAATCCACCAATTGATTGGTGATTTTAAATGCCAAAGTGATTCCATTATAAGTCAATATGAGATCGCCCAAGAATTGTTAGAAGAATTCGACCAAGTAGAACTTCAATGCGTTAATAGGATATATAACAACGTGGCAAATGAGTTAGTCCAAATGTCCTCAGGGTACTCAAAGGTTTTGAATTGGAAGTCTACTTGTGAGTATGGAACCATATTGCTCGTGACTTAAAGAAGGGCGAGGAAGATTGAACTTCACTGCATACCAGATGGAGATGCAATGGATTGGAGAACAGAGATTAAAAGGTTCCTTAAAGAACCTAATGGAGGGATTAGTAGGAAAATGAAGCTGTGTTTACTGAACTATACACTAATAGATGAAGAGTTGTTTAAGAAATGCTTTGATGGTGTATTGCTAAAATTTGTAAGTTTGCAAGAAGCCAGGACAATCATGGTTGAGGTGCACGAAGGGATATGTGGAGCTCATCAAGCTGGCCAAATGATGAGATGGTTAATTATTAGGAGTAGATATTTTTTGCCAAAGATGGGAGAATTATGCGTTCAGTATGCAAAGAGTTGTTTAGCATGCCAAAAGCATGGTCCAATACAAAGGGCGCCAGCACGAGAGATGACACCTATTATTAAACCTTGGCCGTTCAAGGGTTGGGCGATAGACCTGATAGGGAAGATTTATCCCCTATCGTCCAAGCAACATACTTTTGTTATAGTTGCAACCGACTATTTCACCAAGTGGGTAGAGGCGGTACCTTTGAAAGAGATCACCCAAAAGAATGTCATAGAGTTTATCCGTGATCACATCATTTATAGGTTTGGAATTCCACAAACGTTGATGGTAGATCACGGATCATCTTTGAATGGGGATCAAGTGAACAAATTTTTGCCTATGAAAATCAACGTGCAATCGATTAGAGTGTGCTTGCAACATAAGTTGAATGATGATGAGTATACCGAATCACTAGTTTAAAATTTATTGGGGTTGGACGAATTAAAGTTTGACGTCTTAGATAGATTGCAAGTTCAAAAACAAAGAATGGTTAAGTTTTATAATAAAAAAGTCATAGCCAAATCGTTCAGCCTGGGTGAACTAGTTTGGAAGACGATACTCCCTTTGGATAGCAAGGATCCAAAGTACGGGAAGTGGTCGTCCAATTGAGAAGGACCATACAAAATAAACAGTATGTTGCCCAATGGAGCGTATCATTTGGAAGATTTAGATGGCACCAAGCACGTGAGATTCATTAATGGCAAATATTTGAAAAAATATGTTCCTTCTTTATGGGAATGTAAACAGATAAAAGCATAATCAAAATATGTTGAACGATTAAGGATAACAAGGTCAGACTGAAATACGTTCAAATAAAGTCCTTTATTATCAAACGTTCATTACAAAAATACAAAAATACAAATAATAGATGGTCTACAAACTACAATTAAAAGTAAGCTAATCTCCCGGTCGATCATCGAGTAAGAGGGTGGACTGGCCTCGCACCGCCTTCCTAAATGCATCGCTGCAATGGTGGGATCGCCGAGTAAGAGGGTGGATTGGCCTCACACCACCTTCCTAAATGCATCGCTGCAATGGCGGGCAAAGAGGCTGAGAAGCACTCTCAGCAAGCAAGGTGGCCCGCAAGCATCCCAAAAATTGCCTTCTATCATCGAACTCCTTGTAAAGGACAAAGAGATGATGGGAAGAACTTTGATGGTAAAAAGTTTGCTGCTTGCAAAAAAATATTTCCTGTATCTCCCACACCAAAGGTGACATCAAGGCAAATAGTAAAATGGACGGATCAAACAATCCATTTTTATAGAAAGACGAAATTTTAGATTGATTGTCAGAATGCTAAACAATGGCAGCAAATTGGTTTCGAAGAAGAAAATGAAGATGAAGATAGAAGATGGAAAGTGCGAAGCATACGTACATTTATAGGGGGTGGAGATGAAGAGACAGAATATGAGCAGCCACATTTTGCCTAGTAAATGGAATTAAGTAGCCCAAAGTCTTGGGAAAAGAGGTAGAAATATCAAAAGAAAATGTGCAAGATTTTAGCACAAAGCAGTTAAATGCTTGAAGAATTGGCGATTAAAAGACAAACTTCAAATAAATGCACAATAAGTTAACATATATGTTCATTAATGATGAACAAGGTTACAAAGGGAAAGTCAAATACGAAATTACAAAAGGAAAAGTTAAGGCGTCATATGTCTTAATTACAATCCACCCCATACTGAACGAATTCGTTCCCTAAGCTTTTCCCAATCCTCGTTCTGCCGAGAGGAAGTGATGTTCAATTCGGCCACGACATCATCATCAACTTCCAACTTCTTGTACTGCTCGACCAAAGACTTAGTTCGCTCAATTTCCTAGGAGGCGTTACGCTTTTTAGCAGCCATTCTCGCCTTGTAGTCGTCCATTTTGGCTTGAAGTTCCTTCATCTGAGCAGCCAAACTAACTATCAAAGAGTCTTCAATCATGACTTCGGAAGAGATTTCTTTCAACTCGTCCTCAGCCTTGTTGATCTCCAGATGCAAAGACTCTTTTTCAGATACGGCACGAAGATATTGAGTACTTTTGGCCTTCAGTTCAGCATTCTTGGCCAGCAAAGAGAGGACCTCGGAGTGGATAACTTTCAACGTCGCTTTAAAATCGACAGAAAGATTGAGTGACGGAAGTGTCAGTGCTTGCTCCAACTTCGCATTCAAGTGCTCAAGCTTATCCTTGTGTCTGGCAGCACTAGCCTTACCAATGTCCATATCCATGAAGGACACGTACTCAAATATTGACTGCTTGAGGAACTTCAAATTTTCCTCTGAAGAAGCAGCAGGACGACCAGATGGAGCAGGGCGAGATGTCTTGACTTGCCCCTAGGAAGCGAACAAGTCTTGGATGGAACGCACAATCTTGTCAGCATCCTGCAAAGAAAATTGCCAATATTGAAGATTCTCACTATAACAAACAAGATGGAAATAAAAGTGAAGCAAAGATTACCTCATCAATAATCATGGAAGATGGCATATCCCCGGCCAAGTCTGCCACCTGTGACTCCACCATTCGTGAGGACTTCCCCTTGTCTGAACGAGAAGATGTTGCCACAACGGGCAGACTCATAGGAGCATCTGCAAAACTCAAAAGCAACAAATCAGACACCAATAGCACAAGCAAAGGTAAAGCATCAAAAAACTGAATTACCTTCTACTTTGATGTTTGGGGGGTTGACGCCTTGGGAAGAAGGTGGCTCATCCATTGGTTGTGATGAGGATTCTGGGACTGAAGATGTCTCTTTGAGCGTAGTCCCTTCATCAGCTGGTTTGAATGAAGTAGCCTCAGCGGAGGATGATGGAGCAGGAGCTACCGATACCAAAGCCTTTAAAGGAGAGGCTGAACTTTTCTTAGACGTCCAAATAAATCATCAGCACATAGAAAAGTTTCAAGTATGGAAAAGTATGCTTGTGAGTAAACCAATTTAATTACCTTCCTCCTGATGATAAGAGGGGTATCATCATCATCATCAACATCATCCTCCAGAATGGGAGATGCCGAGGCTGGCCGTTTGCGGCTTGGGCACTCTTGACTGCAGTAGGCTTGGCAGGGAGAGAGGAAGATGGACGAGCAGACTGTTTAGTGCGACGAGGAGAAGAAGGACTCTAGATGGACAAAGGAGTGACTAAAACAGGAGGAGGGGAAGAAATGCTCGGCTGGTCTAGTGAATGAAAGGGACGATTGGCATCAGTCGCAAATAATTTGCGCTTCACTGACGGCCAGAGCTGTTCAAAAAGGGGATGGATGGCATGGTTAGAATTGAAAGGGGCTAATGAAAAATAGCTTGTTAAAAGAAGATTGCGAGCATTTATAGCCTCTGCTTCCACCTTATTAATAATATGGAAGCGGTCAATCAAGTTCCTTGAATAGCAAGGAGGAACAGGCCAGGTTTGGTCGTAACCAAGTTGGCGAGCAAAAAATTGGGGAGCTTATATTTCTACCCCTGCCTTGGCATTGGTCCCAGTCAAAATATCATAAAATAACTCCCTCCCGGTCAAAAACTGGATCCAAATGAGCAGAGAGGTGCTCGCGCTATCTATAGAAGAGGGAGGATGCACATAATCTGGAGTCAAAAAGGGAGGAAAAGGAAAGAATGAAGGGACTGAATCCAAAGAATAAAGGAATGAAAAAATGTCCCTTCTAGACATATTTACAGGAGCCAGGGGTTAATGGCTAGCACATAACAGCTAGCAGAAGGACGAGAAATTGATGGAGCACCAAGCAATGGAAAATAGGATCTCAACCACATTTGAGTGAACCAAAGAGGTCCACTGCCAGTGGGAGATGCACCATTTTTCAATTGAGTTTGAAGAGAAGTCATGTCTCTATAGAGGGCAGCCAAAAAGAAATAACATAAATTGAGAGGCCTGCCACGCGCTAATTCGTGCGCTATGGGTAAATAGCTCAGGGAGGGCTTTATGCTTGGTACACACAAAACATATTTACAAAGCCAAACCAGAAGAAAGGCCACTCGCTCAGTATGGGACAGCGCTCAAATGGTTATGAAGGGCTTGCAGGCTTGAATAAGACTCGGTGTAGTTTCTACCAAACTTTGGGGCGTCACCAGAAACCAAGATACCAGGAAAAATGGTATCGCCCAAAGGTGGTAGATTCACTAGGGCCCCAACATCCCTTAAAGTAATAGACATGGGGCCAAGAGAGAATAAAGGTATTATACTCAGAAGACCAAAAACTCAAAACGATTGAAAAAAGTGCTGAATCAAAAGTAGGGGGTTGAATAGAGATTTCTAACAAATCAGAAATCCTAGCATTATCAAAAAGTGTCTTNAGGACCTAGGTAGAACTCATTGAGTTCGACATTGGCAGGCGCGAGAAAAGTCGGAGTTATGTATGGACGACTCAGAAGTTTCTGAAAGTCATCAAAACTAAATGAGTCGCCAGATTGAGATTGTGAAGTAGCCATTAGGGATGAAACGGAGTTTTTTCAGAGTAATGTAGCAGGGAAGCAAAAAGATGAACAGTAAATCGTGGGAGAGAAACGGAAAAAAAGTGAGACGTGATTTAATGGTGCAGTGAAATGGCGTGTTTGGGGGTTATAAGGGTTTGCAAAACGTCGCATCTTTTCAAGCTATGGAAGAAGACAATGATTGAAATTCTTGGGAATTTCAAATGCTGCAGGAAACACAAAATGAATATGGCAAAATTTAACAATTAGTATTAATTCTGCCATATTGAGGGGTAATTGTTGACACATAAAAATTCAGCTCAAATCGAACGGCCCAAGGAATGAAGCCCAATTGGAGGATCCCCAAATCAGATAGCCCAAAGAACGAAGCCCAATCAAACAATTCAAGATGAAGGCCCAAATGGGGAGGCCCAAGAACGCGGTAACACCATCGCCGAAATTTGCAAGTCGCCCAGAATCTGAGCGAATGGAGTGCCATGCAGTCGCTCAGAGCTGTTACTCTATTCTCGCCCAAACCTTCGAGTCACCCAAGGTCTTAGCAAACATAAAGTATTGTGGTTATCAAGAAGTGCAGTTATCAAAACAGTTATTAAAGCAGCCCTATCACGTTCCACAATTCAAGGAACCTAATTGAAGACGGTTGAATGACAAAGAGTAATGGCAGTAGTTAGAAAAGGTAGTTCCATAACAAGTTGGCCATTACGAGGAAAATGGACAGTTATAGAACGATCCAGCAGTTTTTAGGCGGTTGATCACAAAGAGATCATCCAGGGAGTATAAAAGGAAGGAAGGACATAGAGCAAAATGACTGAATCAAAAACTCTCGAACAGAGAGCATGTAATTTTAAATTTCTTAGCTTAGATTTAAACACTTCTTTCAGTAACTCGTGTGCTTGCGCCCCTTAGAGGCATTCTGTTTTTAATTTCCGATTGTAAAGTCACCGCCAATAAAGAACACCCATTTTTGAGACTTTGTTTCAAGAGGTTTGTCCCTTACACAATCGTCTGATTCCTTTTTAATTGTTAGCGACGAACCCGCACGAAACAGTTAGTCACTACACAATTAGCTTGATTTACAGAGTGATGGGGATTTAATATAGAATCTTGCTCTATATATATATATATATATATATTTTCAATTTAAAACACAATCAACTTTTTTATCATATATTTTCCCTCTGCATTATTTAATGTAATCATTTATGTACCATTTTTATGTACAATTAGCATAATTCTTTAATATATTTGACTTAACAAGTTATGTATCTATCTAACTAAATTTATGGTCTATCTTTGTAACTAGAGAATCAAGGTTTAACGTATAATTTAGCTCGAATAAAGATAAAATCCCTCGAAAACAACACTAAAAATCTAAACTTTTTTCTATTGGATTATAAATATTTTCTTATAACTGAACAAAAATTCAGTTAATCTACTACATGGTAGTAGATTAAGTTCAGAACTGGATGGTCCAATACATCAAGTGAGGCGTCTGAATCAAAAGCAGATAGCACAACCTGCAGAGAACACAAATTATATATCAAATTAAGTTCTGCCAATTTAAAATTACAGCAACAAGAGGAAAGCAATAAGATGAGTGACATTTCCTCTCTCGCAATTCCCTTGTAATTATAAATGTAAAAATTGTTTAATTGGTCGCACTAAATCTAATCTATCATACACATAATATTGTACATACATAGAAGCTTGCTATGTGGGAATGGGAATCCCAAACCTGCATTTCATTTCTCATTATCCAAATCCCAATAATGGAGACAATGGTAATTCCAACAAATAAGTTGTGCTTCCAGTAAGGCTATTGGACAAGTCTTGTCCATTATAGGTAGTTGATTTTTAATAAGTTCTTGCATAAAGGAAAAGGCAATCAATTTTTTTAGATTGTTTCCATCCCAATCAATTTTTTGCTTATATTTTTTAGATTTTGGATTTAGAGCATGATTTTAAGATTTTTGGAAGTCGGTATTGTGGAGGAGTTTGCGTGGACATGGATAACTCAGGCAAAGAAGAAATTAGGTTTGATTAGAGTGATTTTTGTCACAAATTTTTCTTAATACTACTACAACATCCAAGAAGTTATTTAAAAGTGAAATATTTCTCTATTTAAGAGTCAAAGTCACTCTCTATAGTTGAATGCATCTAAAATATTTCAATTTACAATGCTCCATATATTGACCCAATGAAATGCTATAAAAAATAATAATAATAATAATAATAATGAAGGGACATATCACTAATATAATAATTTGGAGAGAAGATGGTAAAAATAAAATGCAGGAAAAGTAATAATTACATATTGTGAGTAATAAAATTACCGATGCACGTTAACTTTTAATTCGATGCCTTTTGTGACACAAGTTTGAAAGTATAGAGTTAATTATCTAATCTCCATATCTGAAAAGAATTCCCATTTTTTTTTCCATTAATTAACCAAACAGGAACCAAAAGGAGGAGTGCCATTGAAGGGAACTGAAATTGTGTATCTTGCATCCAAAAACAAACACGCAACCACACGAGCTGCAGGCCATTTCTTTTTAATGTTTGTACAACACAAACACACAACCCAAATCTTCATTAATTTATATCCACCCATGAGTCTTGTAAACCATTTTGTTTACTCAAGTAATTTCATACATTATAAACATATACATCGTTATATCTTTACGCTCTGCAAAATTTTTAACCAATTATTTATACGGCTACAAATAGAGAGACGAGTTTATGTATCTATGAAATAAACCTTTTTCTTATCAGGCCCAAACTTCTCAAATTTTATGATGCCATCTATCTAACAGAAAAGGGTGTGATCCTTGCCAAGACCCACATTCTTCCCTGGATGAAACTGCAAATGTGGAGGAGAAAAGAACATAGAGAAGTTAATAGAAATAATAGTAGAATGCGGCTGGGAAAGATACCAAACAACTAAAAGAGAAATGGCAAACAAGCTAAAAATTAACGAACTTTAATCCATATGAACTGTATTTATGCCGAGGACTAGTTCTCACCTAACGAACTTGAATCCATATGAACTGTATTTATGCAGGGGACCATCCTTCAAAACTGTAGCTAACCCACTTCGCAACACTCCACCTTGGGCCGCCACCGCAAGCTTCTTTACACTCTTGCCCTTTCGCCGCCTTTAGGGAAATCTTCGATGCCATTTTTGTACTTGATTTGCGATTCTTGTTCTCATTCCGTCCTCTGAACAGAGTTCTCTCGGTTTTTCTCAAGAAGTTCACAGAATGCACTAGTAACATATGATTCTACAAAAATTGAATTTGTTAGAGAGAATTTTGGAGAAAGAAAACAAAAGGTTAGAAGAAGGAGACGTATGAATGGTAATTTTGTGGGGGGAAGTAAGAGTAAAAAGATGAATAATGCTACTTGGCCAGCAAGACGGGTCCTGAGATTTTGGGGCCTTAGATCAATTTTAAATATGGGGTTATATATATATATATATATATATCGTTTGATTATCCGCAAGTGAACGAAATCGGGAACAAGTAATAAAGTGGTGTGTACAGTGTCGAACCCATGAGAACTATGTGTTTGATCAAGTTTAAGTTAACCCTACCCTTAATCGAATAGTAAAATGAGTGGTAACTAAAAACTATTAAATCTATCGACTAACTAGAAAGCAATGTAAATAAAATTTATCAACTTCACAAGAAATGTTGATAAGATGTAGAACCCCCCTTATTAATCAATTTTTTAGTTCGACAATTTAGTGCGTCGTATAAGTGTATAAAATACACTTATATATATCAATCAATTGTGCTACCTGCACAGACCCTTTTGCACAGGGTCTGTACAGGTGCACACACATGGGGGTGGAGCTTACACATGGAGTACACGCCCATGTGAGAGTCCCTGTGCAAATGGACCTATGCAGGGGGCTTAATTCATATACACACACACATATGTGGCCAAGGTGATTGACAAAAAATTGGATGATAGGATGGGATGGCTATAATTGATGGATAAAGCTACTTTGATAAGAAACTTGACATAATTGTATGTGACAGTTAATAGTGAACAACAATAGTTGTACATAATTTTTTGTACATTAAGGTATCTATACACTCAGATGGGATGAGACCAGTAAATATTCGAGCGAGCCCCACCCCATGTGAATGTGGGACACCTGATGTACAAAAATTATGTACATCAAGCAAAGCCCGTAATATTCAAGCGGGCCCTATCCCATGTGAGTGTGGGATACCTTGATGTACAAAACATTATATATACCAAGCAAAGCCCGTAAACAATTGGATGAAAAAGTTGACCGTGCTTTAAATTGTCTAATGATGGAATGACACATGACATTATGTCAAACTATCCAATTATGTATTGACATGTGTCCTCCAGAATTTTAAATATGTCATTGAGCTTGTAATTAAATCAAGACCGTAAAAAGATACGGTGCTCGTTGCATGTGTGAAAATATGGAAAAATTAAATTGAAAGACGTAGAAGAGTCCGGATGGACAACTAAAACAGGAAGGAAAAAAAAGGGAGGGACAGATTCCAATGAACAATGCCAAAACAAAATTCCTCTTGTTTCGCGTGGGTAGTCGCTAACAATTAAAAAGGGATCAAACGATTGTGTAAGGAACAAACCTCTTGAGACAAAATTCCAAAAAGGGGTGTTTTATTGGCGATGATTTTACAATTGAAACTTTAAACAAAATGCCTTCAAGGGGCACAAGCACACGAGTACTAAAAAGAAATGTTTTAAATCTAAACTAAGGAATTGAAATTACATATTCTCTGTTTGAGAGTGTTTGATCCGGGGTCCTTTTCTCCATGTCTTTTCTTTCTTTTATATTCCCTTGATGATCTCTTTATGATCAACCGCTTAGAAACTGCTTAATTACTTTATAACTGCCCACTTTCTTCAGGTGGCCAACTTATTGTGGAACTGCCGTCTCTAACTGCTACCACTACTCTTTGTCGCTCAACCGTCTTCAACTGAACTCCTTGAATCATGGAACGTGATAAGATTACTCAATAACTGCTTCGATAACTGCACTTTTGGATAACCATAACATCTTATGTTTGCTAAGACCCTGGGCGATTCGAAGGTTTGGGCGAGAACAAGGTCATAACTCTGGGCAACTGCAAGGCACTTCATTCGCTCAGATCTTGGGCATCTTGCAAGTTTGGGCAATGGTGTTACCGCGTTTGTGGGCTTTCACTGCATTCATTAATAACCCTATTTGGGCTTTTATCCTGAATTGCCCAGTTGGATTTTATTCTTTGGGCTATTCGATTTGGGCTGCACTTTTAGCGTGTCAACAATTATCCCCCAATATGGCAGAATTAATACCAATTATTAATTTTTGTCGTATTCACTTTGTGTTTTTCAGCAACATTTGAAATTCTCAAGAATTTCAATCATTATTTTCTTCCATAGCCTGAAAAGGTGCGACGTTGCAAACCCTTATAAACCCCAAATACACGCCATTTCATCGCACTACTAAATCACGCCTCATTGTTTCGCGCTTCTCTCTTGCAATATTACTATTCATCTTCTTGCTTCTCTACTATGTTTCTCAAGCAAATTTCAACAAAACTTTATTTCATTTTTAATGGCTGTTTCACAATCCCAATCTGGTGACTCTTTCAGCTTCGAAGACTTCCAGAAACTCCTCACTCGGCCATATAGAACTCCGAACTTTCTTGCACCAGCCAATGTCAAACTCAATGAGTTCTACCTAGGTCCTTCATTCAACAACGCCGAGGCCATTGAATAAGTGGCGATGAGCCAGCTGTTCCCTTGTACTCAAGGCCCTCCGTTTCTAAACTCTTTGCCGCTGAGGCCGCTTTGCAAAAGAGGTATTCGCACTTGGACTAAATTTGATGTTGTTTTCCGTAGATGGCATGCTCGCCTTGTGATCCATGGTCCTACCAAGGCAATTTTTGATAATGCTAGGATTTTTGATTTGTTAGAAATCTCTCTTCAACCCCATATTTTTGATTCAACGATTTTCCTTATTGCTTTAAGTTTTTGGTCCTCTGAGTATAATACTTTTATTTTCTCTCTTGGTCCTATGTCCATTACTTTAAGAGATGTTGGGGCCTTAGTAAATTTGACACCTTTGGGCGATACCATTTTTCCTGGTATTTTGATTTCTGGTGTTGCCCCAAAATTTGAGAGAAAACTCACCGAGTCTTATTCAAGCCTGCAAAGTTGTTATAATCACTCGAGAGCTGAGCCTTCCCATGCTGAGCGTGTGGCCTTTATTCAAATTTGGCTTTGTAAATATGTTCTGTGTGTGCCAAGCATGAAGCCTTCTATGAGCTATTTACCCATAGCGCACGAATTGGAGCGTGGTAGACCTCTGAATTTGTATTCTTTCTTTTTAGCTGCCCTCTATAGAGGCATGGCTTCTCTCCAATTCCAATTGAAGAATGGTGCATCTCCTACTGGCAGTGGGCCTCTTTAGTTCACTCAAATGTGGTTGAAAGCCTATTTTCCATCACTTGGTGCTCTATCCTTTTCCCTTCCTTCTACTAGCTGCCATGGGCTAGCTATTGGCCCACTGAGCCCTGTAAATATGTCCAGAAGGGACATCTTTTCATTCTTTTATACTTTGAATTCAATTCCTTCTTTCTTTTCTTTTCCTCCTTTTTTAACTCCAGATTATGTGCAACCCCCATCCACTTTGGAAAACGCGAGCACCTCTCTGCTCATTTCAGTTCAGTTTTTGACCGGGAGGGAGTTGTTCCATGATATTTTGACTGGAACCAATGCCAAAGCTGGGGTTGAAATACATGCTCCCCAATTTTTTGCTCGTTAACTTAGTTTTGGCCAAACTTGGCCTGTTCCCCCTTGTTATTCAAGAAATTTGATAGATCGCTTCTACACCATTAATAAGGCAGAGGCAGAAGTTATAGATGCTCGCAATATTCTTTTGACAAGTAACTTTTCATTAGCCCCCTTCAATTCTAGCCATGCCATGCCATCCCTTTTTTGAACAACTCTGGCCATCAGTGCAGCGCAAATTGTTTGCAACTGATGACAATCGCGCTTTCCATTCACTGGATCAGGTAGACATTTCTTTCACTTCTCCTGTTTTGGTCACTCCTGTGTCTATTAGGAGTCCTTCCTCTTCTGCTAGTGCCAAACAGTCTGTTCATCCATCTACTTCTCTTCCTACCAAGCTTACTGCAGCTAAGAGTGCCCCAAACCGCAAACGGCCAGCCTCAGCATCTCCCATTTTGGAGGATGATGATGATGATGATGATGACACTCCTCTCATTGTCAGGAGAAAGGTAATTAAATTAGTTTACTCACAAGCATACCTTTCTATACTTGACACTTTTCTATGTGCTGATAATTTATTCGGATTTCTCAGAAAAGCTCAGCCTCTCCTTTGAAGGCTTTGGTGTTGGCAGCTCCTGCTCCATCATCCTCTGCTGAGGCTGCTTCATCCAAACCAGCTGATGAAGGGACTACGCTTAAAGAGAAACCTTCAGTCCCGGAATCCTTATCACAACCAATGGATGAGCCACCTTCTTCCCAGGGCGTCAACCTCCAAAACGTCAAACCAGAAGGTAATACATTTTTTGATGTTTGACCTTTACTTGTGCTATTGGTTTTTAATTCATTACTTTTTTGAGTTCTGCAGATGCTCCCATGGGTTTGCCCGTTGTGGCAAAGTCTTCTCGCTTAGACAAGGGGAAGTCCTCACAAGTGTTAGAGCCACAGGTGGTAGACTTGGCTGGGGATATGCCACCTCCCAAGATTGCTGATGAGGTAATCCTTGCTTCACTTTTACTTCCACTTTGTTTATTATAGTGAAAACCTTCAATGTTGGCAATTTTTTTTTGCAGGATGCTGATAAGATTGTGCGTTCCATCCAAAACTTGTTCACTTCCTGGGGGCAAGTCAAGACGTCTCGCTCTGCTTCAACCAGTCGTCCTTCTGCTTCTTCAGAGGAAGATATTAGTTCCTCAAGCAGTCGATATTTGAGTATGTATCCATTATGGATATAGACATCGGTCAGGCTAGTGCTGCCAAACATAAGGATAAGCTTGAGCATTTGAGTGCGAAGTTGGCGCAAGCATTGACACTTCCTTCGCTCAATCTTTCTATTGATTTGAAAGCGACGTTGAAAGTTGTCCATTCCGAGATTCTCTCCTTACTGGCCAAAAATGTTGAACTGAAGGCCAAAAGTACTCAATATCTTCGCGCTGTATCTGAAAGAGAGTCTTTGCTTCTGGAGATCAACAAAACTAAGGACGAATGCCTCCTAAGGAATTGAGCGAACCAAGTCTTTGGTCGAGCAGTACAAGAAGCTGGAGGTTGATGATGATTTTGTGGCTGAATTGAATGTCACTTCTTCTCAGCAGAGCGAGGATTGGGGGAGACTTAGGGAAATAATACGTTCAGTCTGGGGCGAATTGTAATTAAGACATCTAATGCCTTAACTTTTCTTTTTGTAACTTTGTATTAACTTTCTCCTTGTAACCTCGTACTGATGTCCATTGGTAATTCTGAACATACCAGCAGCCATTATCATTAATGAACGATTAATTTGTCTTCTTGTGTATTTATTGACGTTGTTTTTAATCGTCAACCCCCCAAACATTTTATTGCTTTATGCTAAGATTCACGCATATTTTCTCTTGGTATTTCTGTTTCTTTTTCCAAGACTTCGGGCCATTTGATTCTAGTTACTAGGCACGAATGTGGCTGTTCATATTCTGTCTCTTCACCTTCATGCCTCTATAAATGCACTTATATTCCACACTTGTCATTTTCATTTCCATTCTCTTCTTCAAAACCAATTTGCTGCCATTGTTTGGCATTTTGACAATCGATCCAAAACCTTCGTTTTCCATGGAGATGGATCATTTGATCCACCCATTTTGCCATCCTTCTTGATGTCACTTTTGGTATGGGAGATATAGGAAATATTCTTTGGCCAACAGCAAAGTTTTTCCCATCATCTCCATATTCCTTACAAGGAGTTCGATGATGGAAGACAATTTTTGAGGACGCCTACAAGTCACCTTACTTGCTGAAAGTGCTTCTCAACCTCCTTGCCCGCTATTGCAGCGATGCATTTAGGAAGGCGATGTGAGGGTGCTTCTTCTTCCTTTTTGCTTGCTGAGAGTGCTTCTCGGCCTTTCTGCTTGCCTTTGCAACAGTGCGATCATGATGGCAACCAAGGCCAGTTCACCCTCTTACTCGACGATCTACCGGGAGATTAGTTTGCTCTTAATTGTAACTTGTAGAGCATTTAGTATTTTGTATTTTACAACTTTGTAATGAACGTTTGATAATAAAGGAATTTATTTGAACGTATTTCGCTTTGGCCCTTTTAATCTACGATCGTTCAACACGATTTGATTATACTTTTATTTGTTCACTTTCCCATAAGGAAGGAACATATTTTTTTTTAAATATTTGCCATTAATGAATCTCATGTGCTTGGTGCCGTCTAAATCTTCCAAATGATAGACTCCATTAGGCAATGTATTATTTACTTTATATGGTCCTTCCCAATTGGGCGACCACTTGCCATACTTTGGATCTTTACTATCCAAAGGGAGTATTGTTTTCCAAACTAATTCACCCAGGCTGAACGACTTGGCTATAGCTTTTTTATTATAAAATTTAGTCATTCTTTGTTTTTGAACTTGCAATCTATCTACGACGTCCAACTTTAATTCGTCCAACTCCAATAAGTTTTGAACTAGTGATTCGGTATACTCATCACCACTTAACTTATGTTACAAACACACTCTGATCGATTGCATGTTGATTTCCATAGGCAAAACAGCCTCCTGTCCATAAGTAAGTTGGAAATGAGTAATTTTGGTACTTGACCGAGGCGACGTCCTATAAGCCCATAAGGCCTTGTTTAGACATTCGTGCCAATTTCTAGCATTTCATCTATCATTTTTCTTATGATATTTTTTAGAATCTTATTAGAAGATTCTGCTTGTCCGTTGGATTGAGCGTAATATGGTGTGGAGTTCACTAATTTAACTCCAAACTCGCTCAAGAATTTATTCATTTGATCCCCATTTAAAGATATTCCGTGATCTACCATCAAAGTTTGTGGAATTCCAAATCTATAAATGATGTGATCACGGATAAATTCTATGACATTCTTTTGGGTGATCTCCTTTAAAGGTATCGCTTCTACCCACTTAGTGAAATAATCAGTTGCAATTATAACAAAGGTATGTTGCTTGGATGATGGGGGATAAATCTTCCCTATCAGGTCTATCGCCCAACCCTTAAACGACCAAGGTTTAATAATAGGTGTCATCTCTCATGCTGGCGCCCTTTGTATTGGACCATGCTTTTGGCATACTAGACAACTCTTTGCATACTGAACGCATGATTCTTCCATCTTTGGCCAAAAATACACATTCTTAATAATTAACCATCTCATCCTTTGGCCAGCTTGATTAGCTCCACATATTCCTTCGTGCACTTCAGCCATGATAGTCTTGACTTCTTGCAAACTTACACATTTTAGCAATATACCATCTTAGCATTTCTTAAACAACTCTTCATCTATCAGTGTATAGTTTAGCAAACGCAACTTCATTTTTCTACTATCTCCTTTATTGGGTTCTTTAAGGAACCTTTTAATCTCTGCCCTCCAATCTATTGTATCTCCATCTTGTATGCAATGAATTTCAATCGCTCTTGCCCTTCTTTGGATCACGGGCAATATTGTTCCATACTCACAAGTAGACTTCCAATTTAAAACCTTTGAGTACCCTGAGGCCATCTGGGCCAATTTGTTCGCTACATCATTATATATCTTATTAACACATTGAAGCTCTATTTGGTCGAATTCTTCCAACAACTCTTGGGCGATTTCATACTGACTTATAATGGAATCACTTTGGCATTTAAAATCACCAATCAATTGGTGAATTACCAATTGAGAATCGCCTCTAATGATCACATTCTTTACCCCCAATCTATCATTAATTCTAGGCCACGATTAAGGCTTCGTATTCGACCTGATTGTTGGTGCACATCCTGTCCAAAGTGAATGCGAACATGTAACAAATCCCTAAAGGATTTATCAATGCTACTCCTACTCCTACACCTGTAGAGGTTTTCGATCCATTGAAATATAAAACCCAAGGTTTTAATTCGAATGAATTGATCTCTAACTCAATTTCTTCAAGCATATCAAGGCATGGATGATTGGCCAGAAAGTTAGCCAAAGCCTGATTTTTTACTGCCTTTTGGGGTATGTATTGTACTTCGAATTCTAATAAAACTAATGTCCAAAGGCCTACCCTTTGATGTAAAATAGGGTGAGAGAACATATACTTAATCAAATTTACTTTAGAAATTAAATAAACGGTCTCGGGTCGTAAATAAGTCCTTAATTTTGTACATGTGAAATACAATGTAGGACATAATTTTTCAATGGCAGAATAATTACATTTACATTTTGTTAACCGTCTACTCAAGTAGTAAATCGCCCTTTCTTCACCAAATTGGTCTTCCTGCGCGACCATTCCAGTTATTGATTCTTTTTCAGCCGATGCTTACACTTTCATTGGCCGTCCTTGGATTGGTGACACCAACACTGGTAGACTTGATAAATATATCTTTAGGCTTTCAAAAGCCTTCTGATGCTCTTCTTTCCAGACGAATTCGTCCTGATTTTTCAATTTTAAAAGCGGCGAAAAAGCTTTAGTTCGCCGTGCACAGCTAGAAATAAAGCGTCTTAAAAAGTTTACTTGGTCTAGAAGCCTTTGCAATTCTTTTTTGTTGCTAGGTGGTTTGGCCTCTAAAATGGCCGTCGCTTTATTTTTATATAGTTCAATCCCCCTTTTGTGTACTAAGAAACCAAGAAAATTTCCTACATTAACACCAAATGCACATTTCAAGGGATTCAACTTTAGTTTATATTGCTTCATTCGCTCAAATGAACATCTTAATTGTTCAAAATGGTCCTCTTCTTTAAAGGATTTGACCACTATATCATCTACATACACTTCAACAAACTTGCCTATCATATCATGAAAAATCAAATTCATTGCCCTTTGATAAGTTGCTCCTGCATTTTTCAGGCCGAAAGGCATAACCACCCATTCAAAATATCCTAGAGACCCAGGGCATCTAAAGGCAATTTTGTGTATATCTTCCTCAGCTATATAAATTTGATTGTATCCTGAATACCCATCCATGAAGGAATACATTACATGTCCGGTAGTCGAGTCTACTAAAGAATCTACCGTGGGCATTGGATATTCATCTTTAGGTGTGGCTATGTTTAGATTCCTAAACTCTATGCACACCCTTAGTTTACCATTCTTTTTTAATACCGGCATGATATTGGATAACCATTCAACATATATGGCCGTTCTAATAAAGCCTGCTTTTAATAATCGCTCTATCTCTTCCTTAATTTCAGGGAGTACATTAGGAGCGAAAAGCCTAGGAGGTTGCCTATGATGTTTAAAATTAGGCTTGGTTGGTAATCTATGTTCCACCAAATCTCTATCTAAACCAGGATATGTTCATATTCCCAAGCAAAACAATCTTTGTACTCCTTTAATAAAGCGATTAATTTATCACTAACCTCTTGATCGAGCATTTGGCTAATGAACGTTGGGCGATCTTCTCCTTCATTGCCAATGTTCACTTTAATCAGAGGGTCTTGTGCTTGAGCGTATCCAGGCTTGGCGATCCTTATCACTTCGTCGTCCAGTTCCCTTGTAGGCACTTCTTCTTCTTCTAAACAATCCGCCTTGTTGACTTCTCGGCCAATACTTTGTTCCAACTCGAACACTGTCAATTTGTCTCTCAATGCTTTCAAGGCTACTGCTTCTTTTGTGTTGTCCTTGCATTCTTTATTGAAAGCCATTAATTTTGCTTTAAGGCCTGAATATCGGTCATTTGTCTTTGTTGCTTACAACTCATTTAAAACTCCTTGATTATTCTTTTATCAATTACTGGCTCCTCCAGGGCCACTATGTTTGGCCTCATCTGATTGAACATTTCAGTGAGTGCATCCACCGAAAACAACTCTTCACTCTGCGCGACAATCTGAGTTTCTTCTCCATCTTGGACTACTCTGACAGGTCCATAATTTCCTGCGTGCATGAACCTTTCTACTGAGTTTGCTTCTGTGACAAAAGGCCTATGATCGGCCTGCACCATCTCTGCTTCGCCGTTGTCATTCCAAAAAACTAGGCAATGATGGAGCGATGAAGGTATACAGCGACTTCCGTGTATCCAATCTCTTCCTAATAACACATTGTAACTAGTGGGACCATCTATTACAAAGAAGACTGTGGTCCTAGTAGTTGTTCCTATAGTTATGTCCAATGGCATAACCCCTTTAGCTGAAGTTGCTCCTCCATTGAAACTTGTCAGGATGACTTTCGTTGGGATCATATCACCTTTTGTCTTTGCGAATTACCTCATCATCGTAGATGAAATGGTGTTTATAGCTGCTCCATTATCGACAAGCACTTTTGCCAATGGTCTCAAGTGTTTGGTCAATTTCATGGTTGGTCGCTTAAAAATAACTTTTTCGGCAGCATCTATTTCCACTTCCTGCTTGTCCTCTATCGAGTTATCCTTTTGTGGTAAGTCAACGTGCAGCATATCGCACTGAGCCTCTGTCTCCTGAATTTCCTTTTTAATGTTTTCTAATGCTTCTTCTTCAGTTATCCAACGTGTGGGAGGAGGTATTATTCTTGGAGGTGATCCATACGTTTCAGAATGAGGCACTCTCTTCTTCCTTTTGGGCATTCCATACAGCACATAAAAATCAAAAGAACGCCCAGATGGTTCTCCTAATAAGTCTACTTCACGAACTCCCTCTCGATGTAGTTGCTTCAACAGAGTATTGTACGATACTCCTCTTCTTCTTCTTTCTGCTTCCAGATCGATTTCCTCTTCGATGTCTGTCATACCATCATCTTCTTCACCATTGTAGGCCTCGCTAGAAGTTTGGCCTTCTTCATATTTCAGCAGGCATGCTTCCTCTTCGTTATCCTCCTTTTCTTCTTCTCCCTTCTCTTTATTCTTGAACTCATTGGCTAGCAAATAGTTATTAGCCACGACAAGAGGCAACGTACCAAACTGAATAGTAAGGGGCTGATCTGGATCTTCTCCATCCCTTCTGTCTCGCTCAAACTTCGACCTCCCAGAAGAAGTCTCTGGCAACTCTTCCATAGGTTCTCCTGTACCAGTCTCTTCACTGTCTTTGAGAACATTTTGATTGGCTGTCTCGAGTAGCCTAGGTGCCTTTGGACGTAGTATTCCCTGTTGTTGCCTCATCATTCGCCCATAGTTCTGTTGAGAACACCTTTGTTGAGTTTTAGTCATCTCGTTGAAAGGTGTCGCCCTTCCAGCCTTATACTGGAATGAATGCCATACACTTGGTTAGCGAGGTTGCGGTCTGAATGTTCTTCCATTATTTACTAGCCTGAACTGCCTCTCAAAAGGCGGTCCCTTATAGAATGATGTACCCCACCCTCTACCAGGCTGAGCGTTTGGGAAAAAACTAGGGCGATGGTGATGCTGCCATATCCCTGGTTTCTCTGCACTTGCACTCACTTCTTTTTTGTATCTTGCACATAGGACGTCTTCGTCCTTTTTGGGTTCATTCCCTTTGATACGTTCAAAGACGCTGGGATGTGGTCCAGCTTCTTCTTCTCCATCATCTATAACCAACTTGAATTTTGGTAACTTGTTTTTGAAACCAGACGTCACCATATTCACTCCAAGTGGCTGTGGAAAAGGATTTTCATCCACTGCCATCTTCCTCTTATCCTCGAACGTAATTCGTCCTGATTCAATGGCATCCTGTAACACATGGCGAAAAACCAAACAGTTGTTAGTCAAATGTGACCATGCATTATGCCACTTACAATATTTTTTACCCTTAACTTGTTCAGGGCTTGGCAATTTATGCTTATCGCTCAGCTTTATCTGCTTATCCTTATATAATTTATCAAATATAAGGTCAGCTTTGGTTACATCGAACGAGAACGTTCTAGCCTTTATGTTTTCATCTTTTATAGGCTCATCCTTACCCGATGGCCTAGGCTTAGCCATTATAGAACAAGTATATGTGTCTCCTTTAACTAATTCGGCTAAACACATTTCGGTTTGATCGTAATACTCTTCATTAATGGTATGAACATCAAAATTTGGGTCTCTATAATAAGTCCCCTTGCTAGAACTTTTCATTTGTTCTTCTTCTCTTATTAATCGTTCATACCTAATCACGTTTGCGCTCAATTGAAAAAGATCAAGAAATTCCTTATCTTGAAACTTCTTCTTCAAATCAAAGCTTAGACAACGTTGAGCGATTTTGACAAACTCCTTTTCGAACAAAGGTACAAAACATTTACTTATTGCTGTCTTGAACTTTTGAAGGAAACCTTCTGCCCATTCGTTTGGCATTTGACGTAGGTTCGCCAAATCGACCAAAGTAACTTCAGACTCAGTCTTATAAAACTGAGCGTGGAACAATTACTCCAATTGTTGCCATGTTTGAACAGAGTTTGTTGGCAAATTGATGAACCAGGAGAAGGCTACTCCTGTTAATGAATTATGGAACAGCCTCATTTTATGATAATCAGTTACGTCACCACATTGCAGTGTGAATCGCCCTATGTGTTCTAGAGTAGACACCTCTTTTAAACCGGTAAACAATGAGAATTTTGGCACTTTATACCCTCTAGGCCATGGATATGCTTGGTATACCCAATCAGGATATGGCTTTGTGTAAGTCGGCCTAATGACAGGACGTACTCCAAAAGCCATCTGGTCCTATACGATTTCCATAATCTGATTCCTCAACATGACGTTGGGGTCATATGGGATCCCTACAGGTTGGTTGACCGGTTGATTTGCTTGAGGCCTGATGTTTGGTCCTTGGTTGGCAACAAAGTTGCCATAATTTGGGCCATTGTTACTATTAGCCTGAACATTTATTCCATCATTAATACGTGAGGTATTCTGCCCATTATTTAGGACATTATCCCTTACATTTGGATTACCCCCCAAGTTAGATGTAATAATGCCACTATTTTGATTTGGTATTGCACCACCCCCATGGTTTGAAGTAGAGGGGTCAAAAGGTGGTTCTACCCCTTGATTTAAACTTAGGACTGGGGGATTATGTCTCACAATTGTCCTAGTTTGAAAGTTGTTTGCTAGAGGCACAACTGGCTGACAAATTTGGCCTACTAACTTATTCATTATTTCGTTCAAAGTATTCAGTTGTTTGGCCATGTTGTCATAATGCGCATTCCCATTCTGGGTAAATTTTTCCATATTATGAATACTTCGTAGATTTACATGTTCAATGACATCTTGTGTGAGTTCTCCGAGTAATGCACGCATGGTTCGAGGACTCAACTCTGTCATTGGTTCGTAATGACTATGATTGCTCTGATTCTGTCCATTTGTTCGTGGAGAGCTATGTTGCTCCTCATATCTCTCGATCACAGACTGGACTCCTCCCTGACTTGCTGCTTCCTTATCGGATTTCTGAGACATATTGTTTCACCTTTTGTATTTTCAATACCAAACACCAAGGTCCCACTGGGCGTGCCAAATTGTTTCGCGTGGGTAGTCGTTAATAATTAAAAAGGGATCAGATGATTGTGTAAGGAACAAACCTCTTGAGACAAAGTCCCAAAAAGGAGTGTTTTATTGGCGATGACTTTACAATTGGAACTTTAAACAAAATGCCTCCAAGGGGCACAAGCACACGAATACTGAAAAGAAATGTTTTAAGTCTAAACTAAGGAATTGAAATTAAATATTTTCTGTTTGAGAGTGTTTGATTCGGGGTCCTTTTCTCGATGTCTTTTCTTCCTTTTATATTCCCTTGATGATCTTTTTGTGATCAATTGCTTAGAAACTGCTTAATTACTTTATAACTATCCACTTTCTTCATGGTGGCCAACTTATCATGGAACTGCCGTCTCTAACTGCTGTCACTACTCTTTGTCGCTCAACCGTCTTCAACTGATCTCCTTGAATCGTGGAACGTGATAAGATTACTCAATAACTGTTTCGATAACTGCACTTTTGGATAACCATAACATCTTATGTTTGCTAAGACCCTGGGCGATTCGAAGGTTTGGGCAAGAACAAGGTCATAACTCTGGGCGACTGTAAGGTACTTCATTCGCTCAGATCTTGGGCGTCTTGCAAGTTTGGGCGATTGTGTTACTGCGTTCGTGGGCTTCCACTGCATTCATTAATAACCCTATTTGGGCATTTATCCTTAATTGCCCAGTTAGGCTTCATTCTTGGGGCTATTCGATTTGAGCTGCACTTTTAGCGTGTCGACACCTCTTTTATTATATTGAAGGGGAAAAAAATGAAGGTAGATAGATAAACTGTACAACAATGAGAGAGGGGACATCCACTGTGCGGAAATCTGGAAATGATAATCCAGTTTTTTATGAAAATATATTAATAAAAATAATATACTTAATTCAGTACTCAAATGGCATTGCATTATTTAAAACAAATGCAACATCAAGACAATGATATGGACGTGAATACATATTTGGATGTATACATAAATGTGCGAGTGGAATAAACCATAAACGAAATAATCAATAAAATTATCACTAGCAAGGCTACAATTTCAAAAGGTACAAAGCAAACAAAAGTAACTCATCCAAAAAGGAGTACGAAGAAAGTTAATTTAGAATGATTTTTATTTGTGTTTTGATGAAATACTTTAGATTCAATCTTATATTGACATGTCTTAATTAATTTATTGTCTTTTTGTATCTTTATATTATTTTGAATAAAGTAATATAATTTATTTTTTCCTTACGAATTATTTCATAATAGCCCGCAGATATTCTTTCCCTCCAAAAAATTATTTGTAGTGAAAAACAGGGTTTAATCCACAAAATAATTTGTACCATGTTGTCACAAATTTTTAATTGCAGGGAAAAATGTGTATATCTTAACCCACAAATATCCTTTTCACACAAAATTTATTTGTAGGGAAAAGTGAAATCTTTTTGTGGGCAAAATTAACTTTAGCAGACAAATGATTTTGTTGGGGAAAGACTTACGTGACGTATTGTATTTCTCTCTAATGATTTCATAGGGAAAATCTTTAACCTACAAATTTTTAAAAAATTTCATCTTTTACCTATCCTCTCGAAGTTTCCCCCACAAATGTTTCTAAAATTTATTTCATCCGCAAAAGGTTTTTCCTACAAATAAAAACCTTTTACAACAAATTTTTTTTTTATATAAAAAACATAAAATTCTTGTAGTCGAAAGTGTTCAGAATTGTTGTTAATATAATTAAGTACTTATTATCGTGGGCAAATATGACTACAAATCCACAAAACATCCAGAAAATGACTAATATACCAAAAGTATGATATCAAGGACACAATAGTGCCTTTGGAGAAAAAATAATTAAAAGTAATATTTACTGATCATTTAATTGATAAATTAAGACTTTGGTAGGTTTAATTTTGGTTGGTATGCTAGCAAAAAAAATTTTATAATGTGTTCCACCACCAAACAAAAATCTTTAATAAATTATACATTAAAATTAACTGAAACCCGTATTTCTTAATTACTTTCTCTGAAGGCAAGTTATTGGTTAATTATCACGACGGTCACTAGACTTTTATCATTGCTTCTCGTTAGTCACTGAACTTATTTCCTATTTTCTATATTTCTGACAACATAAGAATCTTAAAATTGGTTCTTCTTTCCCACTAACTACGTTTATTTTTCACAAATACTCCAAATATTACCCGTTTAATAATAACTTCTACAAATATAATATGTATATTACAGTTTGTTATACGATTAATTATTATAACGCTTATAATCTACTGTGTTATAAATGTAACACTTAACATACTATGTTGTGCTTGAAATATACATGTAACCTATTGTGTTATGTCCACCTCCACCAACAACCACCTCCACTATAGTCATGCCATCCAAACTCATCTCACCACATCATCATCACCCCATCTCGTTGCCATCATGACCACAATCGCCATCATCCAAAAACACTGCAAAATCGGCATCACCACCACCTCAAAAGCACCACCATTGATGATGCCTATTTCCTCTAAAAAAAAAAAATCACAATTTGCCATTGCTGCCATTTTTGTGAAATAATTAAATAAATGCTCATTAAATTTCTCTCTAGGTTATTACTTACTATCTGAGCTAAAAAATAAATAAATAAATAAATTGTTACTCATTGCTCACTCATGTATTCAAATTATTACACATCCATCACAGAGTGAAATCTATTACTTCCACTTGAAGGAAATTTCTACGTGTTTACAGAAATCGGAGGTGACACAGTGATAACATTATATTGTCAAATTAATTAACTAAATGCTCATTAAACTCATCCCTAAACGATAATTGCTCATTAATCAAGACATAAATAAGGCATACTAGAGAGTTTATATATTTAAAGGAATGAAAAAACACAGAGCTCCGGGTCTAAGATAAGTGAAAAATTAATAGCTAAAGAGCTAACTTCATAATAATTTGTAAGTATTGATTACGTTAATTTTTGAAATTATTCTTGACTCTTCAGAAGAATATGAAGAGACGAAGAAATGAAAAGGAAGAATGTGAGATATTAGTAAAAGATATTGCAAGATAATGCTTCTATATCTATCTCTTCACTTACAAATCATAGCACTTCTATAGTGAGAATTGTACGATATTGATGTGGAAAAAATGACTTTGTTGAGCTAATTTTGGCACAATTTTAGGTGGGACTCGTTGGTTCAATTTGAAAAATCAAAGTTGATTTATGTTCTCTTTCGTAAAAACATCGAAATCATATATTAACTTGTCAAAATTGATGTTTGGGTGAATGAGAAATTGAAGTTCAAATTGGACTATTAGAATGTGGAGTTATGTGTTGGAGGAAAACCAATTAAGGTCTTTCCCACATAAAAAAAAGATGGAATAAAATACAACTTTATATATGGCTATACTTTGGAAGTGTTTAATCATTTGTAGCATAGAGGTGCTTTCCATGTCCTCGCGTATGGAGGTGCAAATCAAGGACTAAATTAGAATTTCAGATCTTGAACTAGTGTGCTGGCATGACTAGCTTATATGAATGTCAAACCGAACGGATCAAAAATTGGGCCCACGGGAGTTTCCAATTTTTGCTTTTAAGGACACTGTGTTACAGGCCTCAGTTCGCTGGTTTCTTCACTTCTGCCATTCAATTTAGTTTCAGTTCTGTTTGTAATTTTCTATTATGTTCTTCCAGTATATAAATAATATATTATATTCTGCTATTATTTGGCTAACAGTTGAAGTCTTGAGTATTAAAATTTAGCATATCACATTCATGCTTATAAGACTTGTATTTGGACATCCCTAAAGGTCGTCCGGGCTCAAGTCTAATCGATTGGTTGTATATCGTGATTAGAAATAAACACTTCTTATTCCAAAATATATTTTCCGACTAGGATGCATTCATTTTTAGCTACTGATTCTTGATGAGAATTAAGGTTCAAATACTTGTTTATTGCTTAGTCATAAAGGCATAAGAAATGGATTTTGGTTCTTTAATAGGGATGGCAACGGTGCGCGTATGGTACGGGTCGACCATTCCTACCCCCATCATGTTGGGTATTTTTGTTATTTTAACACATACTCATACCCAATTAAAGCGGGACGGGATCGGGGCGGATCACCTGTCCCATTTATTGCCTCATTTATTTTTTCTTTTTATTTTTTATTTATTTTATTTTTTGTCCTTAGTTAGTAAATATTATTACTTTTTTACCAATTTGTTCAAACAACTTATGTTCACTTTAAAAAAAATGATGATAAATCTAGTACTTTTGTTTGATAAAAACTTAAATTTGAAATTAACTTTAAATGGGGCAATGACCCTCGTCTCGTACCCTTCCATTTGCCCGGTTAGGCAGAGCTCCAAGGGTATCAGGCTGAACGGATTCTTTTCTCATCCCTATTCTTTAACTTTAGATGGTTGCATATATTTTTTAGATACTTGTGCTGGCACCCAAGATCAAGAATGCAGAGGTTGCTGCAGGCTCGACACCATTTATCTTTGGTGTCTAATATTTCTACACCGTGAGGATTATTGGTGATTTGGTGGTACTTTCGAACTTGAGGTAGTTATTCATAAGTTTGAGGAGCATAAATGTAGGAATGAGGCTGACGTGAGTGTTCACTAAAAGTGTATGTCGAAAGTGCACGGATCGAATTCAAGTAATAAGTGGACCTTTTGAGTCTGAATTGTCATCTCTCGAGAAATGTTTACTTTAGATTACACAACTTTAATTAATTTAATTCTAAGAATAAAAACAAACACACAATAAATATTTGATTTTGGAAAATAACTAAAAATCTAAAAAATAATAAAAATCTTGGGAATTTTGGAAGCAAACGTGGTCAGGATTCATGGTTTCGCTTAACAATCGTTTAATTAATTTCTCTAAAAGCCAATTAACAAATTACTCATTTATAACATTTGGCACAATCTTCCAATTTTAGTTAATTACCTCTCTCTCGATAGAAATTAATCGTAATTGATTGGTTTAATCTACTATATCTCTATATCGATTAAAAACAAACAACCACATTAACTCTATATGAAAATAGCTCATTGGATCATTTAGGGTTAGGGGTATGTCTTTATCCCCCACACAAATTTAGGGTTTCTACTATTTGATTTAAAATACACAATTTTTTCTCGAACAATGTACAAATCATAAACTATAATCATTCATTGGCCTCATAAATGAAAATACAATAACACATGAAAATGAGTAACTTAACATCAAAGAGAAAATATTAAAATTAATTAAAAATTAGTTTAAGTTAATGTCATAAATTCCAATACAAATGTTTAGCCCATGTTATATAACGGTAAATTTCATACTAATCATTGCAAGTTTGACAAAATAATGGAGAAAATGCAAAGTTATAGAAGACACCATTTTAGAGCTCGATCTTGCTTTCCCCAAATATTTTTCCACTTTTTTCTTGATGTTCTGCTTTTTCCATTGATTGTGTCCTCCAAAATATCAAGAAAATAAAAAGGAAAAAGAAAAGAAAATGAAAAAATGAGAAAAATAAAGAAGAAAGAAAAGAAAAGGATATAAAAAGAGGCGCTCCAGCCCGAAAGGAACAGAATCCAGAAAATCCCCAGCTCGTCTTTTTACAATTCAATTAAAACCCTTTTCAGAAAATTGCAATACAAGTCCCCAGAATTTTGGTCAAAAGGCAAAAAGGTTTCGAGCATTATTTTGATTTTAAAAATGGCACCTAGGCGTTGGAACAGTGGCGCCTAGGCGCATTTATGCAATTAAGTCCCTGAGATAATTGCATGGAAGGTCCCGCAACTTTGATTTTGTACAATTTGGTCCTCAAAATTTGACTTTTCTTTCAATTATGACCCAAAAACTGCAAGCCCATGTCCTCGAACATTTCTTACTTGTGCACTTTGGTCACCGACTTCACGTTTTTTGTATGCTTTTGATCCCTTTTTCACTCCATTTTGCTTTGTTCTTTTTTCTTGGATCATTTTTTCCTACAAAAGCAATAATTACATAATTCTGAATAGAAATTTGCTCATTTAATCAAAATTTGGGCTTATTTAGGTATTAGAGTGTGCAAAAATATGCTTATCAAATACCTTCAAATTTAAGCTCTTGCTCATCCTGAGCAAGATTAGGTACTAACATAATCATATAAAATGAGATAAAGATCAACACAATAGATAACTTGTCATCAATGAGTGTAAAATTTTATAATCAATTCACAAATATGTTCCAAGTAATACTAGCATAAATAATTTGAGCTTATCTGATGTTTAATCAGTGTGTGTGTGTGCATAATCACTTTTAATTGTCATTTAAATTAGAAAAATGCTATCACGATGGAAAAATTTTCAAATTGGCTTCAACCCAACCCTTTATGGTCAAATATTTCCTTTCTCACCTGTGAGATTCACATTCCTCAAATAGATGTGCTCTTTTCTTTCTTGAGGTGTAAATCTAAAGGTTGCTCTCAATCACTATTTTTTTTTCCCGCTTTAATTCGGTTGGGTCTAACCAGCAATCTCAATATTTAATCACGTGATGATTCTCTACTATATATATATATATATATATATATATATATATATATATATATTTTATTATTATTATTTTTTTTTGCTTTATTTCTTTATTTCTTTCTTAATCCGAATATCACGTTTTACCTCACTCCCGTAAGTTTTCTTCTCGATCCTTGTAGCGAGCTTTAAGTCGATAACTCCTCGATTGTTGAGGCCAAAGAGCTTTATGTCTTATTTTATATTCATCCGTATACATTTCTTTGAAGTGATTTTAAAATATGTATTTTTGATATAAATTTTCAGTTTGACAATGACCAACCTGCTTAACCATAGACTCGCCGACCCTGAGCTTTGACCGTGGCGATCTAAGAACTACAGTTCCAATCAAACAAAATTTCCACTCTAGTTTTATAGATTATAGTTGAAAAAATTGACTATGAATCCATTTAACATCTAGGGATAATACATATAGAAAATGTTATTACTGGATAACTCCAGCTGAATGATATCAAAATTAGTATTCTTTTAGAAAATAATAATGATTTATCTTTACCAACCCTGTGACTGATAAATTAGCACTTGAAGGATGTGTTCTGCAAACCACGTTAGACTAAGTTAATTTAGTCATTATACTAACAAAATAATATCTTATCTTATCCGGCTTAAACACATCTTCACTGTCATCACTATGTTATCTACTCGCTTCAAAAGAATAAAAACTAAATTCTGCTATTATTTGGCTAACAATTGAAGTCTTGAGTATTAAAATTTAGCATATCACATTCATGCTTATAAGACTTGTATTTGGACATCCCTAAAGGTCGTCTGGGCTCAAGTCTAACCAATTGGTTGTATATTGTGATTAGAAATAAACACTTCTTATTCCAAAATATATTTTCCGACTAGGATGCATTCATTTTTAGCTACTGATTCTTGATGAGAATTAAGGTTCAAATGCTTGTTTATTGCTCAGTCATAAAGGCATAAGAAATGGATTTTGGTTCTTTAATAGGGATGGCAACGGTGCGCGTATGGTACGGGTCGACCATTCCTACCCCCATCATGTTGGGTATTTTTGTTATTTTAACACATACTCATACCCAATTAAAGCGGGACGGGATCGGGGCGGATCACCTGCCCCATTTATCGCCTCATTTATTTTTTCTTTTTATTTTTTATTTATTTTATTTTTTTGTCCTTAGGTAGTAAATATCATTACTTTTTTACCAATTTGTTAAAACAACTTATGTTCACTTTAAAAAATGATGATAAATCTATTACTTTTGTTTGATAAAAACTTAAATTTGAAATTAACTTTAAACGGAGCAATGACTCTCGTCTTGTACCCATCCCATTTACCCAGTTAGGCAGGGCTCCAAGTGTATTAGGTTGAACGGATTCTTTTGCCATCTCTATTCTTTAACTTCGGATGGTTGGATATATTTTTCAAATACTTGCACTCGCACCCAAGATCAAGAATGCAGTGGTTGCTGAAGGCTTGACACCATTTATCTTTGGTGCCTAATATTTCTACAACATGAGGATTATTGGTGATTTGGTGGTACTTGTGAACTTTAGGTAGTTATTCATAAGTTTGAGGAGCATAAATTTAGGAATGAGGCTGACGTGAGTGTTCGCTAAAAGTGCATGTCATAAGTTCATGAATCGAATTCAAGTAATAAAGTGGACCTTTTGTGTCTGAATTGTGATCTCCAAGGAATGTTTACTTTAGATTACACAACTTTAATTAATTTAATTCTAACAATAAAAACAAACACATAATAAATACTTGATTATGGAAAATAACTAAAAATCTACAAAATAATAAAAATCTTGGAAATTTTGGAAGCAAACGTGGTCGGGATTCAAGGTTTCGCTTAATCGTCGTCTAAATAATTTATCTAAAAGCCAATTAACAAATTACTCATTTATGATGTTGGACACTATCTTCCAATTTTAGTTAATTATCTCTCGAGAGAGAAATTAACTCTGATTGATTGGTTTAACCTACTAAATCTTTATATCGATTAAAACCAAACAACTGCATTAACTCTATGTGAAAATAGTTCATTGGGTCACCTAGGGTAAAGGGTGTGTCTCTATCCACCACACAAATCTAGGGTTTCTATTATTTGGTTTAAAATGCACAATCTTTTCTCGAACGATGTACAAAACATAAAATATAATCATTCATTGGCCACATAAATGAAAATGCAATAATAACAATAGTAAAATCACATGAAAATAAGTAACTTAACATCAAAGAGCAAATATTAAAATTAATTAAAAACTAGGTTAAGTTAATGTCATAAATCTCAATACAAATGTTTAGCCCATGTTATATAAATGGTAAATTTCATACATTACATTACAAGTTAGATAAAATAATGGAGAAAATGCATAGTTATAGATGAAATCATTTTAGTTCTGGATCTTGCTTTCCCCAAATATTTTTCCACTCTTTTCTTGATGTTCTGCTTTTTCCATTGATTGTGTCCTCCAAAATACCAAAGAAATAAAAAGGAAAAAGAAAAGAAAATGAAAAAAATGAGAAAAATAAAGAAGAAAGAAAAGAAAAAGATATAAAAAGAAGGCGTTCCAGCCCGAAAGAAGCAGAATCCAGAAAATCCCCAGATCTTGTCTTTTTACAATTCAATTAAAACCCTTTTCAGAAAATTGCAATACAAGTCCCCGGAATTTTGGACAAAGGGCAAAAAGGTCTCGAGCATTATTTTGATTGTAAAAATGCGCCTAGGCATTGGAACAGTGGCACCTAGGCCCCCAGTTTCTGTTTTCAGGGGGGAAAAAAACTGATTTTTGTCATTTATGCAGTTAAGTCCCTGAGATAATTGCATGATAGTCCCTCTCAAATTTGATTTTGTACAATTTGGTCCTCAAAATTTGACTTTTCTTTCAATTATGCCCCCAAAATTGCTTTGTTCTCTTTGGTCACCGACTTCACGTTTTTGTACACTTTTGATCCCTTTCCACTCCATTTTACTTTGTTCTCTTTTCTTGGATGATTTTTACCTACAAAAGCAATAATTACATAATTGTGAATAGAAATTCGCTTATTTAATCAATATTTAGGCTTATTTAGGTATTAAATGAGTGTGCAAAATTACGCTTATCAAATGCCCTCAAATTTAAGCTCTTGCTCATCCCGAGCAAGATTATGTACTAACATAATCATGCAAAATAAGATAAGGATCAACACATTAGATAACTTGTCATCAATGAGTGTAAAATTTTATAGTCAATTCACAAATATGTTCCAAGTAATACTAGCAAAAATAATTTGAGCTTATCTAATGTTCAATTAGTGTGTGTGTGTGTGTGTAGTCACTTTTATTCCAAGAGCTCGGATCGAATCGTATATCAATACCGATTCGATCCGAGCTCTCTTATTGAATTGCTCATTCAATGAGCATTATCCTCTAAATTAGAAAAAGATTGTCACAAAGGAAACATTTTCAAATTGGTTTCAGCCCGACCCTTTGTGGTTAAATATTTCCTTTCTCGTTTGTGAGATTTACATTCCTCAAATAGATGTGCTCTTTTCTTTCTCGAGGTGTAAATCTAAATGTTTCTCTCAATCACTATTTTCCTTTCCTGCTCTAATTTGGTTGGGTCTAATCGACAATCTCAATATCTAATCACGTGATGATTCTCTACTAATGAGTGCTTACACATTTAAGCTTGTACTAAACAATTCAAACTCACTACTTATCTAAACCCAAATATCAAATACAATTGCACAACAACAAATAAAATTTCTTCTTTTTTTTCCTCTATTTTTTTTTTTTTTGCTTTATTTCTTTTTTAATCCGAATCTCTTGTTTTACTTCACTCTCGTAAGCTTTCTTTTTGACCCTTGTAGCGAGCTTTAAGTCGGTTACTTCCCAGTTGTTTAAAGGGTATCGGGTTTTGAAATAACCCTATGGACTTGAGTCAAAAAGGTTAAGAAGTGAGATCTAGAATTCAACAAGTATAATAACATTCCTTTTGATTTTTTATTTTTTATTTTAAGCACAAAAAAAAGGGGTTTACTCATTACCTAGCTTATACTTGGCAAAAGATACCCCACACAAATATTTTCAACATTCATGGAATCAATACACTTCTAGATAATATCCTTCATCCGCTCGACCATCCTCAAACTTATCTTATAATATGGTTAAGTCGAAGAGAAGTGGATATATGTTGATATAAAATTTTCAAACAACTCACAATCTAGTTCAACCGTTTCAAAAATCTCTCCATCAGTTAAAAAATTTCCACATCTAGATAATAATTAATCATGATTATTGTACTCAACGTAATTCAAGATCTTAAAATGGATAAACAATTTTTGAAAAAAAAAATATAGGTACAAATAGCATATTTGGTCATATATCATGAATCAATAACAATTTTAAACATCAAGCAATCCTAAACCAGCAAGACTATCCAACATGTCAACACAAAATCACCAATTTAAGCATAATCACTCTCAAACTTAAATTACACATTGTCCTCAATGTGTAAAGAAGTAGATAAAGAGAAGAAGGAGTTTAACGAGACTTCCCTAATTGAACATTTTAGAAGAGGTACCAATACTTGACTTGGACTTGCGATGCTTTCAATGAGTTTTGGCAAGTGACCTTCTTGTACACAATTTACTCCCATACTTGTGAGAAATCGTAGATATGTGGGACTTCAAAAATTACCCACAAAAAATGATGGTTAATTAAATAAAAATAAGAAAATACATAAAATTAAATAAAAGTATTAAAAATTTAAAAATTGGGCTGCCTCCTAACAAGCAATTTTTTTTATAGATTTTAGCTCAACTTTGGCCTTGAATCATGGGCACCTAAAGAAGGCTTTAGATGCCTTGCCCAAATTTTTTTTTTCTTCATTTGGCTTTGTTCCAGTTCTCATTTGATCTCCAAACCTCGACATTGTCCTTTTCAATTTAGTAGGACTTCTCTATTCCATCTGACATAACTTCAACTATGTAGACTTCCACTGCTACATAGTGTTTAATTACAAAATCAAAATTCTGGACAATCAATAAAGTCAAAAGAATATATGTTGATTTCATCCTCATTAATTGCCACTTCTTTACTTGATTCCTTTGTGATCAATTCTCCACTCTTTTTAATCTCTTCTACCATAATCGATATATCCTCGAGTTAAATGACATGTCCACGGTCTAGATCCACAGGCAGTGAGAAGTTGGTCTCATTGATTGCATTAAGCGGATTATACCCCCATTGTTGAAATCATTCCCACTACATGTAGTCTCCCATAAGCATATCATTTTCATCCAATTTGGCAAGCTCTTTGAAATACTTTGCAATTACCTTTTCATTCAGTAGGAAAGGGCCATCTCCTATAAGCTTAACAACGTCATCTCAATTGTAAGGTATCAAATCTCCCGCGAGCATGTACCCTTCATCATTTTTGTCAATGGCTTGTTTTCGACACCTCAAATATTTTCTAAACTTCAGAAGTTTCAACGTGTATAAAACTAGTATACAAAAACAAACAATTCCCATTACAATGCATCGCGTAACAATTTTCACAACATGGATATCCTCCAAGCACATCTTGACTTTCCATATAGAGATTTGTCATTGAAACAATTTTGTTACTTTTCCAAAGTCAGAATACTGCAAATATTTGAAACGTATAGGGAGAGAAAATAAACACAAGGTAGATTAATAATACGGGGCTTAGCCAAAGCACACAAAAACAAAAGCAATTAAAGATAAATAAAAAGAAATTGTTAAAACTAAAATTAACTAAAGTGGTAATCAAAATAAAAACATTTCTCAACAACAGTGCTAAAAACTTGTTTGATAAAAGTGCATGCCGCAAGTGCATGGATCGCGTTCAAGTAATAAAGTTGATCTTTTAAGTCCGGATTGTCAATACCTCGGGGAATGTTTACTTTAGATTACACAACTTTAATTAATTTAATTCTAACAATAAAAATAAACACACAATAAATATTTGATTTTGGAAAATAACTAAAAATCTACAAACTAAGAAAATATAAAAATTTTGGGAATTTTGGAAGCAAACGTAGTTAGGATTCATGGTTTCGTTTAACCGTTGCGCGATTAATTTTTCTAAAAGCTAATTGACAAATTACTCATTTACGATGTTAGACCCGATCATTCAATTTTATTTAGTTACCTCTCTCGAGCGAAATTAATCCTAATTAATTGATTTAACATACTATATTTCTATGTCGATTAAAATCAAACAACCGCATTAACTCTTTGTGAAAATAGCTCATTAAGTCACCTAGGGTTAGAGATCCCCTACACAAACATAGGGTTTCCACTATTTGATCTAAAATGCACAAGCTTCTCTCGAACGATATACAAATCACTAAAAATAATAATACATTGGTCAGATAAATGAAAATGCAATAATAACAGTAGTAAAAACACATGAAAATAAATAACTTAACTTCAAAGAGCAAATATTAAAATTAATTAAAAAGTTATGTTAAGTTAATGCCGTGAATCCCAACACAAATATTTGGCCCATGTTATATAAATAGTAAAAAGGAAAATATTTTATACAATACATCGCAAATTTGACAAAAAAAAATAAAGATATGCAAAGTTATAGATGAAACCTTTTTAGAGCTTGATCTTGCTTTTCCCAAATATTTTTTCACTTTTTCTTGATGTTCTTCTTTTACTATTTATTGTATCCTTCAAAATACCAAGGAAATAAAAAGGAAAAAGAAGAGAAAAATAAAGAAGAACGAAAAGAAAAAAAAAAGACGCTCCACCCCAAAAGAAGCAGAATCCAGAAAATGCCCCAGTTGTTGTCTTTTTACAATTCAATTAAAACCCTTTTTCAGAAAATTGCAGCACAAGTCCCCAGAGTTTTGGATAAAAAAGCAAAAATGTCCCGGGCCTTGTTTTGATCATAAAAATGGCGCCTAGGCCCAATTTCTGTTTTCAAGGCCCAAAAAAAAAGGATTTTTGTCATTTTTGCAGTTAAGTTCATGAGATAATTGCATAGCAGGTCCGTCAACTTTGATTTTGTACAATTTTGTCCTCAAATTTTGACTTTTCTTTCAATTAAACCCCTAAAATTGGCAACATAGGCCCTTGAACTTTCAGTATGTGTGCACTTTGGTCCCCAACTTCACATTTTTGTATGCTTCTGAGCCCTTTTCGCACCATTTTGCAGTGTCCTTTTTTTGGGTGATTTTTACTTACAAATGCAATAACGATATAATTGTGAATAGAAATTCGCTCATTTAATTAATATTTTAATATTATTTAGATATTGAACGAGTGTGCAAAAACACACTTACCGGTGAGCTAGGCTCAAAAGGCGTAATAATTATACTATCCACATATATTGGGTGAGTACATGGCAAACAACTTTTGCACTCTTTTGCTGCTTAAATCTGTTCTGCACATAAATACATGTACATACATAGATATTATATCTGAAATGAACAACATACTAATTGATCTTCAAATACAGCATGATTCAACTATCATGCGTATATTATCAACACATTTGTACATTCACGTTGGACTGCATAGACCATAGCTCCAATGGTGGGTGAGATGGTCGCGTGAACTTCGACACTCAAATCAGATGGTGAAGTATTTTTGGGTGTGGGTAAAACACAATGTAGGGAAGTATATTGTTACTAGGTTTTGGTACTTATTGTTTGTCAACCATTCAAAAACTTATCTTTAAAGGAGAGAGACTTGAGTATTTACAGGTAGAAGAGGCCCTCTCTGATTGCTTGACATGCGACTTTATTTTAAGTGCTTAATTGTCACATTCAATTGTGTCAATTCATAGTCATCAAATGCATGTGGTTCCATAGCCTAAATATGAGTTGAAAGTTGTGATCTGATTGGACAACGTTGTTGCAAAGTATCGCATCAATCATTTTGCTCAGTGTACTATTACAATTTGGCTAAGGCAAGGGTTGCAGCAAATGTCATTGCCTCAGATACATATTATAGAGGAGAAGTGACGCATCATCTTAGATAACAATAATATTCTAGGTTAGGCATTTAGAGGCATGGCCCAATCACCTCGAAAAAGACATTGAAAAAATAATGCTAAATGTAGCGCTGACCTTGCGTGAATCTTTACGCTACCTGTCTCATGGGCAAAGGCGTAACACAACTGTACATAAATAAGAGAAAACAAAAGACGGCATATTACCAACACTTGGATAATCTGACTTTGCGCCATTAACTACTGGTTGGCCGTTGATAGTAATAAACCTTTTAAAGTGTATGCTACCAAGCTGTTCTTTAATAATCTTTGTGTATGGCTGAAGCCCATTTATTGGAACAAGGACTAATTCTCAATTTCCCAAGACAAAAACTTCATAAATTTTTTACGGGTGAAAAGTTCCGCAAGGACCATCCTTCATATAATGATATCAGAATTTGTAGTTATTTATGTATAAGTTGCTCATATAAAATATTATTGGAACCTCTGAAGAGCAACAAGAAGATTTATTTATTTTTTATTTTTTTAGTTAGACCATCATACTAACTACAATTAACCAATGAGAGATATATGAATATCTTGTATGACAACAGCAGCGTCGAAATATTGGTGTACAAAATATAAATGGCTCGATACAAGGAATTTTATTTATTGAAATCAAGGGAATAGATGTATTCTTTTTCTTTTGCTCAAGTTTTGTTCCAATATATTTTTTGACAAGATTTTAACGAGGTAGTATTTCCAAATTTTGATAATTATTTGTATTTTTCCCTTCACTTGGTGTTTTGTCCCATTGAGTTTTTGCAGGGGCCTTTAACGTAGCGGTTATTATAAATAGTGATTGAAGGAGAAATGTTGTAAATAATAAATAATGATGAATGACTAGTTACTCTTATTGAATTTATATAACTTTTCAACTTAGGCAATGTTTTATAGGCTTATATTTTCCATGAAAAATGGAATTTATTTTCCATCTTTTATGTGTATGATGGCACAAATTTGACATAGAATTCCTTTTCCATCTTTTGTTGCCACATTTCAATTCCCACCAAATTGTGGAATTTCAATTCCCACCATTGGAATTTCAATTCTCACCAAAATGGTGGGAATTGAAATTCCATCTTTTGAAGTATTTTATTTTTATTTTTTATCTTGCAATTGAAACAAATTTTAAGAATTATTGTAATAAATTCCATCTCTTTAATTAATAATTTTCATGTAAAATAAAGCTAAACGAACACTAAAAGATAGATAATTTTCTTGAATTTTTTTTGGCAATGTAAACAAATTTCATCTCCAATACCAGTAATTTTTATCTCTTTAATTGACAATTTTCATGTAAAACAAAGTCAAACAAACACAAAAAAATACTTTTATTTCAACATTTTCCACGTAGAAAATTATACCAATCAAACACAATAATTTACAATTCTTAGGAAAATAATTTCTAGACAATTCAATTCCCTGAAATTTGTTTCTTTCTACCCAAATTCTATCTTTACAATCAAACGGACCCTTACTGTAAAGTATATTTTTTTCAAATTGTATTTCTCATTGAAATTTTATATAAATCAATTATTATAAGAAACTAAACTTGAGACTTGATCTTCAATTCTCTTATATTGTTCACTCTTTTTAACTTAGTTTTATAACATAAATGGCCTGATTATCCAGTTATAAAAAATAAAGAATAAATATAATTTACACCTTATTTTTTTGTGAAGTACGTCAAGTCACAATTGCAGTCGTAATTTTTTGCTTTGCTCATTTAGGCACTTACATCTCTAATTTTTTTTATTTTTTTCATACTATAATCTCAATCTTATTTTATCTAGTTCTTGATGACAATCAAAAAATCCATTAGGATGAAGATTTGTAACAAGAAAGATAAAAAATAAATATATAAGCTTGACAATATATTTTTCCCACATGAACATAATATTTGGACAGAAATCGTTATCTGAGACAGCATGTATTAATTAATGAAAGATTAAAATAAAAAGTGATGAAAAAGTAGGAGATATAAGTCTAAAACTGAACAAAATTAGAGGATCTTCATTTTAGTTAAAATGTTGTGCAGTTAAAAAAATTATTATGTGAATATAATTATAAAAAATAAATGAATGGTGCTAAAAAACGGATACATTTTAAATCTGGCCCAACCGAAGTAGACTAATATAAAGCCCATACTAATACTATTGAAAACACCAAACAAGCCAATTTTGACTTTTCAAATTTAAATCTCGAAGAAGCGAGGCTAACGTTTAAACTCGATTTCATCTAGAAGTAGCAATGGAACAAGTTGAATGTTATTTCTTTCTATCACTATTTTTTAATCCATACTACGTATTAGTATATACTCCGATTTTGTTCTTTTACTATCAGTTGACAAGGTTGAAATTATTTTGTAAAATTCTTTATACAAATAATTTTGATTAGAACGAGTCTAATTTGACTACTGTCCAAAAACATTGCATGATTTGGTTTTTTGGCTCATGGGATTCATGAGTTGAGTCGAGCCACCCACAAGCCCATTCGATTATTATTTTTTAAAAATTGAAAAAATCCTCATTTTTTGGGACTTTGGATCAACTACTTTTAATGTGGATGGGGTTAAAATCATACAAGTGTAACATATTAATTCTAAAAAAATTTTAAATAGTCACAAAATTTAAGATAAACAACACTCACGACCTACGATGTTAGATCTTATAAATCTTCAAATATTAATGCGTCCAGTTTCTCTTGGATTAAGAGCACGGTGCCTTCTCAATTCTTTAAATGCATTAAACTCTCACTAAAATTTGAAATGAATGGTATATATTTCCACAGAGTTTGAAAAGCTACATAAATGACATCTTTTAACCAATTTTATATTTACATATGAATCCAGATTGGAATTTTTTAATATTGGCATTAACAAATTGACCACATTCATGACCTTCCAAAAAATTTTGAAACAATTCTTTATCATTTCTTAGAGTTCCATCTTTTAGAATATTTTCTTTCAATGCCATAATTAAAATTATACAGACAATGACACTAAAAGAGATCATTCGCAATAGGGAATTGTAGAAAGTGAGGCTATGGAAACAGTCAATTTGTTCAAGTCAATATTTAAAAAGTATGTTCATATGTAAATGTAGAATTGGTTGAACTCTGATTTGGAATAATATATAGAAGAAAGATGTAGAATAATATAATTTTTATTAGAATTGAACAAAAATATTTAAAACTAATTTAAAATATATTATTCCAACAATATGCTATATTCCGTTTATACTAGGTTTGAAGTCATCTAATATTTTTATGTATATTTTGAAACAGAAAACAAGTACAATTTTTATAACTTAGTTTACTGACATAAAAGTGGTTTAAGCTTATTGATAAATGTTTCTTGTTTTGGCCTTGGAGATTGGGGATCGAATCCGAGGGGTTACAATCAATTTTTATTATTTTTATTTTTTCATTTTTTGAAAAATTGGACTTTAGCATTTTTGGAAATATTCGTAGCCCTCCTTTAAAATTGGATTTTCAGTCCCCCCAATATTTGCTTCCTTTTCCATATTCCGTCACTTTTACATAATTTCATTGACTTTAGTGTCATATTTCCTCATGTTAGAAACACAAATTAATATTTTTGACGGGTAAAGTTGATATCTTTATATGTTCTTACCAAAGCTCATGAAAAATATATATAATTTTATTGACTCCCGCCGCTGTTTATCATCTTATTGGATGTCTAGTGATGTAAATATGTCCGACTAGCATATGCAGGGTTTAATAATTGGGTTTTATTAAATGAAAATGGTTGTTACCTAGTAATGCATAAGCTATGGGAGAACAGATCTAAAACTCTAAGTTTAGCATATTAAATTGATACCATTCTCAATCATTTATGTTTATTATGCAGTGTAGAAGGCATAAGAGAAGGATTTGGGTTCTTTCACTTTAATTGATACTATGGCTTGGCTTACCCCCAAGACCAAGAATTCAGTGGTTGGTAGAGGCATTTGTCTTTGGGTTCTGTCTATTTCTATGCCATGAGGGTTGTTAACCAACCTTCCATAAAAGTGGAGGTAGGAGATCTAGCTAACAACTAGGATACACTGTAGCTGCATGGAGGAATTTGCTGGTACTAATGAACAATCATGTTACTTGTGCAATTTATTTTACAACTTGGTTTACAATGCATAAGTTGACAAACAGCACTTCCATTTATTTGAAAAACTGCTTTTAAAATCAATGTTCAGAATTTTTTCAACACACTTGTCAACCAAGTTGTGCAAAAACATTGTACAAGTGACGTTATTCACTAATGAATTTCAAGTAGTAGAATTATAAATGAATGGGTTGGATGGATTTATAATTAACATAATCATGACTTCTCAAACATTAAGCATCAAGTTTAGTATGTTGCATTGTAATGAGGTTGCAGCCCTTCAAGTACACTCTCATCATTGATGTTACTTTCTGAGGAATCCATTGACTCACTCTCATCATTGAAATACCTGTACCTGGAAGGAGTCCAATGAAAGTAAAACTTATAAATGTTTAGCTTTCCAGCCATATCTGCATGCTCCACTTCTGTGTTAGATCTCACCAATTCCAAATTCCGTATTTGTAGTTTGCCTTTTAATTTCTTCAACTTTCCCAGCTCATCAATTCGACAACCTTCCTCGTCACTCACACAAAATAATGGTAACGTTTGAAGGCAAGATAAACTTCCGATTTTAGGTGGCATCTTGAAATCCTTGGTAACAGTGTCAATACAGAGATGCTTTAAACGAGTCAAGAATCGCAGATCTCTAGGAAGCCTTCGAATCTCGCGATAAAGGTAGTGCCATAGAATCCTCAAAGTTTGCAAATTGTAGAGCTTGCAGATAGATTCTGGCAGAGTAGTGAGATCTTTATTGTCGGACACATCAAGATATCTCAAATGTTTCAGGGTGCCAATTGATGTTGGCAATTCTTTAATATTTGCATTACATAGCTTTAGAGAATGCAAATGCTTGAAGTACGGTAAAATTCCATCTGGTACGTTGCTTCTTAAGAACAAGGTGTGGAGATAACTTGCTCTCTCTTTTATGTCCTTGACCATTTCCTCTCCAATTGATTCTATTGCAAGGTGTCTAACTTGAAGAATGTCATCAACAGTGAGACCCTCCGTATTCATGAAACTTTCTGATTTCGAAACTAAACATGCAAGATCATGGACAAGATCGTGCATTTTGCAGCTTATGATATTGCCATACTTGTCCTTTTCGGGCTCTTGGAAGAAGAAATTTTGCAACAAAATATTAAAATATTTATTGCCTGTAGTCTCCATCTCACTTTCTTGATTGTTTGGAAGAAGTCCTTCCGACATCCAGAGCTGGATTAAGTCTTCTCTATCCATGATCGAATCCTTGATAAATATTGAACAAAAGGCAAAACATTTTTTCAGTGATGAAGAAGGTAAGCGATCATAGCTTACCTTTAAGACTTGCAACACACCCTTCTCCCCCTCTTCAAGATTTGAAAGCCCAGACTGTAGAACTGAATCCCACTCTTCTATTTCCTTTCCTTGCAAAACTCTTCCAATCACATTTGCTGCTAGAGGTAAACCTCTACATTTGCGAGCAATCTCCAGTCCAATAATCGCAAATTTTTCCAATACTTCTTTATCTTGAAATATCATTGTTCTGATTATGGACCAGCATTCATCAGCTGTTAATGACCTCAATCTGCATGGACGATTGCAAGTGTTCACAGTAGATACCACCTTTTCCTTACGTGTGGTGACGATAATGAAATTTCCTTTATTGGAGCTAGCTCCCACCAGTGTATTTTTGAATTCATCCCAATCTTCTGTTTCTTCATTCCATAAATCATCGAGAACTAGCAAGTATCTTTTGTTTTTTAATTCCTCTGCAATCTTTTGAACAACAGCTTGCTTGCTACCTCCGCCAAAATCTTTGCCCGATAATAATTCCAGAATCCTTTTGAAAAGCGTCAGCTGATCAAAATTTTCTGATACACAAACCCAAATCCTTTCGTCAAAATGGGTTTGTGTACGATGGTGATTGTAGATCTTGCGTGCTAAAGTCGTCTTGCCAAGCCCTCCCATTCCGACTATGGGAAGGACTGAAAGGACATTATTGATCGAGCTGGTTATCATCTCCAGTATTTCTGATTCATCAATTTCTCGTCCAATGACAATTGGATCAATAGCAAAGCTGGTAGTTTCCATGACTGGAGGCTTTGCCAGAGGATAATCTCTAACTCTGCTGAGGCCGAGGCGATCAGCTTCGTTGTTCATCTTTTTGAAGTTGGCATTTATGTCCTTGATTTTGTGGGCCATCTCCCGTTGAAATGTCAAAGCGGTATTAGTACAGCATGGGATGTTTAAGCACCTAAGCCCCTGTTTGATTAACATTAAATTACATTACATTACATTTCATTTTTCTCTCTCCTATTTTCAACCATACAATCTTCTATAAAATAATATTACACGTAAATCGAAAACTTTACTTTCTTTTTCAACCACTCATTTTTCTAAAAAATACTATTCCCCCCATTACCATTTTCAGGTAATGGGGGCCAAACAGGGGCTAATCTCGTCCTCGGTTTCTATTGTACGACGCAAATCTTCATATTGGATCTCGTCTAAGACAATGTCGGCATGATCTGCAGCATCCTTGAGGTCCTTAAGCCAGCTTTTAACATCCCCGTCGATGATTTCACGCCTTGCAGCACCTTCCAAGACTTGGTTGACCTTTTCCAAGTATTTTTTTAGGCTTGCTAGTTCGTTCTTGAAACCACGCATAAGATTGATTTCGTCAGCAGCTACCGCATACAACTTCTCCAGTATAAATTTCACGCCTTCGATAGCCACGGCTTCCATTTTATTTCTTGCTTTGGAAATTTGGTGAGAGAGAGAGAGAGAGATTTGGATGCAGATTGCAAAGTGGAGTTGTTTGGGGTGTAAATTATTTTTTTCGTCTTCTCTGTTTAAGAAGGGGACACAAATTGAATTATTCAATACCATTTATTATTGCAGAATGGACCCAATTATCTAGCTAAGGACAATTTGATATACTCATTTATTGAATTCTACGTCTCTCTCTACCGACCAAAGCATACACCGTATAATTCAAATCCAAAATTCCGATTCCAAAGCAAGAAAATGGATGAAACGCCTTTGGTTCCTGCCATTTTCCAACTTGTAGTGGAGAAATTAGTCTACAATCATGATTTCTGAATACTAAATTAGGTACCATAACTTTATGAATTATGCACAACTTCCATTTTCATTTGCATAAACTAACTAATTCGGTAACATTGCAAGCGGAGATTTTAACAGTGTTCAGCTTGATTTAAAAAAATAAAAAAGTATGATTAAAGAGCTATGAAAATAATTGTCCACTACTTTTTGATTTCTTAATGGGTGATATTATAAAAGTACGTTTAAAAGAGTTAAGAAAATAATTTTGTTCCTTACTTTTAGATTTCTAAATGGGTAATTATATTTATACCACCTTTATTGTTTATTTTACTATATTTTAATTGTAATAAATGTTTTCAATTTTTTCACCTCATTAACATATTTTATCTTTTGTGACCAGCAACCACGTGGAATCTTTATATTTTTTTAATCTTTTAGTCAGAATTATTTACGCGTGCAATAATTTTCAAATTAAAACCCAATGTCTTGTAAAGAACAATTTGATTCCAACTCAAATATCGATACGTACTTCTCTCTCTATAATATAAGTCACCTAACAGTCTGATTTAGCTATATTAAATTGTTTTTTCTACTCTGTTTCGGATCCCTTGAGTAGTTTTTCCCCTAATTTTTGAATGAATGGTCCTAATGGTCATTGGACTTTGTAAAAAGTTTATAAGAAGTCACTGAACTTTGCAAAATATTTTTACAGGGTCACTAAACTTTAAAATCATCTAAATAGTCACTGAATTTTGTAAAAAGTTTCCCAATTCGGTGACCTCTTGAGAAACCTTTTGCAAAGTTAAGTGACCCCGTGAAAATATTTTGCAAAATTTAGTGATTATTTAGGTGATTTTTAAAGTTTAGTGACTCCATAGAAACCTTTTGCAAAGTTCGGTGACCATTTAGGTAATTTTTAAAATTCAATGAGCCTTTGAAAATTTTTTTGCAATGTTCAATGACCATTTGGACAATTCACTCCTAATTCAAATGCTATAGAAATTATTTTAATCTGACAGATATTTTCAACAATTGGCCATTTTCTTCTGCTTGCAACAATACACAGAAAGGGATAAAATGAAGCTCTTGTGCAGAAAGCTCTTAATTTAACCGACTGTGCTTTAATTTGAATTCAAGTTTCGTAACGAAGTTTTAATTCAATTTTTAATTTTGATAACTTCGTCCAATTTCAATTCACTGAAATCAGTGACATGATCGTCAACAAATGACGTTAATCACACGTGGTTGTTAGTTATTGACTTGAATCAAGTGCAACTTTACTGAAATAAATTTATTTACTGTTGCATCATCAATTTCAATCCATCCATCCAAGTAATGGAATTGGACTGAGTTATTTAATTGAAATCTGTTGATTACTAAAATTGTCGTTGAAATTATAGATCAACTGAAGAGAAATTTTGCAAGATATCGTTGTCTAATTGCTAGAATATTACAAATTCCAATTTCAGAGCAAGAAAATGGATGAAATGCCTATGGTTCCTGCCAATTTCCAGCTTGTAGCGGAGAAGTCTGTCTAAAATCATGATTTGTTAATACTAAATTAGTCACCCAACATTATGACTTATGATACTTAAAACCATTAATCACTACATCCATTTCCATTAGAATTAAATAACAAATCTAATGACATTGCTAGCTGAGATATTAACCATTTTTACCTTAGTGTCTCATTTGACCCAAAAAAATAAAAATAAAATAAAGTATGATTAAAGAGAGATGAAAATAATTGTGTCCACTACTTTTGGATTTCTAACTGGATAATTATTGTCGTTAATCGCATCATATTTTAATTGCAATGAAGGTTTTCAATTTTTGTCCATTTTCGTACTTATATTCTTGAATTGTTTTCGTCTCATTAACATATCTTATCTAAGAAGACGGTTTCTGTCCAAATATTCCATTTGTTTGATGAAAATATTTCGTTGAAAATTTATATTTATCCTCCTAATGAAGTTTTTTGGCCATCAACATGGACAAATTGTGCTAATTAATAGGCTGAGAAGTAAAATACAATGAAAAATTATGGACATAACTACGAAATGAGCAAAAGTTTGGGACCTTCATTTCAATTAAAATATGGTACAATGTTCTAAAGAGTGTATACCATGGTTAGCTAGGAAGGCCAAGTTTCAAGGTTCTATGAATCTAAGCAAGCCAATGTGTAAAAAAAGCGTAAAAACGTAACAAGCGACAAGATCAAGATTTGTGTATAGGCTTACTTTTCAGAACATGTGGTGCATGAGCCAAAACTATAGTTTTGTAGTAAAATATCATAATGGAAAATACTCGGCACACATGATATAGTTGTCATGTTGACTGGTATAAGTCAAAAATTCAAGTGGTTTTGGAATTATAATACAGTTCATTAAGAGTTGATATATACTTGTTTATATTTCAAGTTTCATAGAATATTGAAATGATAACATATTTTTCATATTGTCGATGTCATTAATGTTCTTCTATACGTGAAATAAAATAAGATATTAGAAAAAAGGACACAACATTTCAAATAGTTATATTTCGACGAAGTCATCTTAAATGAAATCGAATCAAAGTATAATTACCCAATGTAACATAATTTAAATAAAATTACCAGTGGAGTTGTTCGTAGTGCAAAGAACAGGTGTGAGATTATCTCACGTCTTGCTAGCAGCCGCAGTGTGGAGGTTCGATTCTTGAGACATGGAATTGGACTCCTTGTAGACGCAGTGTACAGACAGCTCTTGTTCCTTGACTTGCTAAGGCACATCCCGCGATTTGCCTCTCTCACAAAACTCTAAAGACGGAGCGAGGGGGCCCTCAAGGTTGGGGTTCAACTTTTTTTTTTTTTTTTTTTTTTTTTTTAAAGAAAGGTACACAAATTGAATTATTCAATACCATGTATTATCGGAGAATGGGCCCAATTGTCTGGCTAAGGACAGATACCTACTCATTTATTGATTTTGAATTCTACATTTCTCTCTATACCGAATAAATCATACGCCGTATAATTCAAATCCAGATTCCGATTCCAAAGCAAGAAAAATGGATGAAACGCCTATGGTTCCTGCCACTTTCCAACTTGTAGTGGAGAAATTAGTCTAAAATCATGATTTCTTAATACTAAGCCCTTGTTTGACCTCCCATTTTTGGGAAAGAATGAATTTTTGAATAGTATATTGATGAGAAATGTGTGATTAAAAAATAATAAAAAATATTGATTTACATATAATATTATTTTATTGAAGAATATGGTTAAAATAATGTCAAAACACTGTTGAAAAATATATTTTTTTAAAAAAATGTGGCTCAAACAAGGGCTAAATTAGGTACCATAACTTTACTTTATGAATTACTCACAACTTCCATTTTCATTTGCATAAACTAACTAATTTGGTAACATTGCAAGTGGAGATTTTAACAGTGTTCACCTAGTGTCCCATTTGATTAAAAAGATTGAAAAAAAAAAAAAGAAAAAAAAAAAAAGAAGTTCCTATTAAAGAGCTAAGAAAATAATTGTGTCCACTACTTTTGGATTTTTTAATGGGTGATATGACAAAAGTATCTTTAAAGAGTTTTGAAAATAATTGTGTCCCTTACTTTTAGATTTTTAAATGGGTAATTATATTTATACCACATTTACTGTTTATTGTGCTATATTTAAATTGTAATAAAGGTTTTCAATTTTTTTTCCTCATTAACATATTTTATCTTCTGTGACCAGCAACCATATGGAATATTTATACTTTTTTAGTGTTTTAGTCAAAGTCATTTACGCGTGCAATAACTTTCAATTAAAACCCCAATGTCTCGTAAAGAACAATTTGATTCCAACTCAATTATCAATACTCACTTCTCTCTCTATAATATAAGTCACCTAACAGTCTGATTTAGCTCAATTAAATCGTTTTTTCCCTAATTTTTTTAACTTAATTAAGCCCCTGTTTGTTTCTCCTTTTTTTACTATTAAAATAATAAATATGACCGTTATCCATCATATTAAGCTACCAAATTTAAATTTCTACCTCTTTTATGAGGCCACAATGACTATATTTTTCATTCTCATTTTTACAAAAGTGGGAAACAAACGCTCTCAATTAAATATATCTCAAACGCTATAGAAATTATTTTGGTCTGACAGATATTTTCAACAACTGGCCATTTTCTTCTGTGCAACAACACAAAGAAAGGGATAAGCTGAAGCTATTGTGCAGAAAACTCATTTAATGGTACAAATTTTGTGACCTATCAATTCGATTCACCAGCAATCACATGTAATCTTTATATTTTTTGAAGAGTCAAGCTACATTGGAGAAACTTCACAGAAGTATTACAGACTCAATAGTGAGATGGATAGTTTATTTTTTGCAAAACAACACATGGACCCAACACCCATGTGAGAGCCAGTAAATATTCTGTGAATTTTTTCTGTACACTGAGAATAATCTTTTATTAGTCAGAGTCATTTAAGCGTACAATAACTTTCAATTAAAAACCCAATGTCTCGTAAAGAGCAATTTGATTCCTACTCAGTTATCGATACGGACTTCTCTCTCTACCATATAACCTAGCAGTCACCTAACAAATTGGTGCTCTTAAAGTGATAATACCGAGACGAAATGAATTTGATGAAATGCTAATTGAAATGTAAATTACATCCTAAGTGGAATCTGCATTTGGGTCATTTGTAGGGCCATCTTTCCTTGTACTACAAGGGCCTAGTCGACATTCTTAACAACATCAGACTATAAATTACTGGGTAAATTCCATTTGTGGAAATTATACTTCTAATCTAGTGTCTATGGATAACTTTAATTTTCTTCAATAACTGCATTTTAACTTTAATTTAACAAATTTTAATTTAATTTGTAATTGTGGTAGTTCATTGAAATCAATGACATGATCGTCAACAAATGCTCGTTTTCGTACTTATATTCCTATATTTTTTTCGTCTCATTAACATATCTTATCTAAGCAGACGGTTTCTGTCCGAATATTCTATTACTTTGAGGTCCTCGTGATTTTTTTGGCCATCAGCATGGACAAATTGTGCTAATTAATAGGTTGAGAAATAAAATACAATGAAAAATTGGGGACATAACTATGAAATGAGCAAAAGTTTGGGACCTTCATTTCAATTAAAATATGGTGCAATGTTCTAAAGAGTGTAAACCATGGTTAGGTGGGAATGCCAAGTTTCAAGTTTCTACGAGTCTAAGCGGGTCTATGTCTGAAAAAAGCGTAAAAACGTAATTAAGAAACAAGACCAAGACTTGTGTATAGGCATACTTTTAAAACAAATGGTGCATGAGCCAAAACTATAGTTCTGTAGTAAAACATCATAATGGAAAAATACTCGGCAACATGATATAGTTGTCATGTTGAATGGTATAAGTCAAAAATTCAAGTGGTTTTGAAATTATAGTATAGTTCATTAAGAGTTGATATACTGGTTTATATTTCAAGTTTCATAGAATATTGAAATGATAACATATTTTTCATA
>NC_036243.1:3984497-3998605 GCF_002742605.1 Olea europaea var. sylvestris | reverse complement strand
CCCAAACCTTTAATTTGTTGCAACCATCACCCAAAACCTTTCGAAACATTGTGGCAGGGGCCCTTTTGGATGGAGTTTGTCTAATTTTGCATTAGTTGACCTAAAAAACTGATTTTGACCTGAAAAATTAATTTTAACCACATTTTATACAATTTTAAAAGGGAAAAATAGTAATTTAATATGCCCCACCCCCATTCCATCTCTCCCCTTCTCTCTCCTCCTCTCTCTATCTCAGGTTCGAGAAGTTTGTTGCGAGCATGGAGCAATTGTGTTAAGAGCTTGAAGTATCGGTAGAGCTCGAGCAGAATCCGAGGCAAATGAGGGCTGGTGCTGATACGGGCCAAGTGAATTTATTTAGGTTTCAGCGGAAGGTAATGTGGCAATGTCTGGAAGTGAAGAATATTCAAGAGGCGTCTCCTTGGGTTAGAACATATGACAATATTGTTCGGCTACTTTTGAGATCCCTATTTTACGATTCTTGAGAGAATCAAGCATCTATATAAAATAAATCAGATCGAAAAATTTGATGACCATAATCAATATGAGCACCCATGCACTGATTTCCTCATACGTGGGAATTCTATCTCAGCTCATATGCAATTGTCAGTTTATACATCTAGAAACAAGTTGAACAGGTCATTTTTTTGATCTGGGGCAAGTCACCATTTTGAGAAGAGGAGAGTCATTAGATTCTCTGAATCCGAAAATTAACAACAACAAAAAAAGGGGTTCGCCAAAGCAAAGTCCAGTTGATGATATGGTGATTTATGGGGCCAAAAGAATTGGTCCCAATTCTCCAAAAATGGTACCGAAGCAGATCCAACTGGTGGCACAGCCTCCGGCGGCCGGCAAGGGTGTTGCAGGGTGGGGGTGGGGTGAGAGAAAGAAGACCACGAGGTTTTTATTTTATTTTATTTCTCATTTCTTATTTTTTTAATTTAAATTCTAACTTATTTTAATATAATAAATGAAAAGTTACTATTTTACTGGCTCAAAAATATTAAAAATATGGTCAAAGTCAAATTTTTTAGTCAACTAACAGACATTTGGATGAAAACTGTCTAAAAGAGCCTTCGTTGCAATTTTTTCTATAAATTATAGTTGGAAATTTTGACTATGAATCCACCTAACAACTAGGGTCAATACCTATAGAAAATGTTATTAGATAACACCAACCTAGAGATATCAAGGATAAATCCTCGCTAATCCCATAATTGATAAATTAACGCTTGAAGGATGGGTTCTGCAAACCTATTAGACTGGAAAAAAATTAAGCATTATAATATTATGGTAAGGTAATGGAAGTCATTATTTCAACGCGAACAAAATAATATCTTATCTTTCCCGGATTATACTCATCACTATCAGCACTATGTTATCTAGTTGCCTGAAAAGTGTAAAAACTAAATTCATCTTAATCCAACATAATACTATTTACTTAATACAATTCGCCGTATGTTTATATTTATCTTATCGAGTCTAGTCTGATCCACTAATCGCACCCAAGTAGGTTTGCTGTTTGTTGGTATTCCAGCACAAAAATAATTAAGTATACTCTTTATTATATCTTTAAACGATAAATTAAGATTTGAATAGGTTTAATTTTGGTTGGTATTCTAGCATAAAAAATTCTAATATTTTAGGTTAAGTAAATTCAATGTGAAGTTGTTAACTAATTGAGCGTCCGATTGAGCCCCATTTTTGGTTAAGAATGCATTTCAGAATAGTAAATTAATGGAAAATGTGTGGTTAAATTTTTTTTTTTAAAAAAAATTTGATTTGCATGTAATATTATTTTATTAAAAAATGTATGATTAAAAAAAGAAAGAGAGAGAGAGAGAGAAAAAAAACGTATTTTCAAAATAAGGGGAGCAAACAAGAGCTGAGTTAGGTGATGTTGCAGTCGATTCAAATAATTTTATTGTGGTTAACTGAGAAAATCATTAACTAAAATTTAACAGATTAAATAAATTGACTAATTACTCTCAAATGCCCCACCAATCAAAATTATTTACAAATAAATTAATTAACAAGACAAAGTCGCACAGACAAACAAAATATTTTAATGAATTAAATATTAATTAACTATGATGCGTATTTCTTATCTCTCTTAAACTATTGGCCTTAATTATCATAATAGTCATTGAACTTTCGTCGTTACTTCTCATTAACATCACTGAACTTGAGAAATAAACTTGAAATATTCATTATTCTCCATCCACCACTTCAACTAAGCCCGTTAAAAAAGTTAACATAGTTAATGATGTCACAATAAAGTGCCCATCAATTCATGTTAGTCTCTCATTGAAAAATCCATTGTTAAAGAAAATAAACTCTAGAAAGTTTAGCCAATGACCAAAAATAATGTTTAAAAATATTATTAAAATCGACACGGCCCGACCAGTTCAATTGGCAAAATTGGAAATCGGCTTCGAAATTGGGCCTGTTAGACAAAAAAAACGTACCATTAAAAATTATGATAAAAAATAGCAAGTCAATGGATTTTCGAAAATCGAAACACCTGAACCGATTCCGATTTGGTAACATTCCTATATTTCACACCCATTCATTTCTTTCGTTTTGAGATAGCCACCATCAATTAATTTTAGAAAATATGAACTGCACAACAAGAAGATGGTGGAATCTACTATGTGGAAATGATACCCCAATATGATATAATACTCTCTTCGTCCCAATTATATAGGCTTATTAATATCATTGGAAAACTAATTTTTGTCAAGATCATTCCTAATTTACCACTATTTAATTTTTAGTATGTGGTAATAAATTATTGTTGGAATTAATAAATAATTTGAATGATTTAATTTGACGAAAAAGAAATGAGAGTTGTTCCATATTTTTAAGAAGTGGGAAATGTGCATAATTGGATGATTTCAAGAAATTGGCATATTAAGTGCATAAAATTGAATAAGGGTATATTGGTAAAGGAACAAAATAAAAGATTCTAAATTTGAAAACAAGCCTATATATTTGGGACAAACGAAAAAGGAAACTCAACCTATATAATTGGGACGGAGGGAGTAGTAAATTAATAAAATTATTCCGCTTAATATGTATTTTTGTACTTATTTATTTCATAATTATTAAGAATTAATAAAAATAGTATAAAATAAGTATATTTGAAAAATAAGGAAAAAAATATATTTACACTGTCTTATGTACTATTTTGTATTGATTTAATAATTTCTTACCATCAATTAGACCCTGTTAAACTTATTGGCTCTTGATTGTTTAACTTTTCTGAGTCAATAATCGGGTTGAATTTTAAATCATTGATATTTAATAAATTTAAAATATGAATGAACAAAAAATATATTTCTCATTATTTGCAAAATAACTACACGTAATTAGCCAAAAAAAAAAAAATGAACTGAGAGAATTTTGTGAAGTTGTCATCTATGATTATACGTTTTAAGATTATTTGTAATAAATTTTCAGTCATCAGACAGAACATTTTCTCCTAGGTAATCCATGATTAGCTCAATAAACAATGGCAATACAAATCTCTTGATTGCAATTCAACAATTTTATTACGGTAATCTGAATATGACTTGATTGAAAATTTTACAATAAATAATGTTACCTAGTACGTGACATTATGTGATTAATTCAATTAAATGTAAAATTATGTGATTTACATTTAATTGAATCTATAATTTAATGTCATTAGTACTACTATCTAGACTGGTATTAAATATCAGAAAAATGCTATTCATCCCCAGTGGGGACAAATAACATTGCTCTATCAAATATTAGTGTTGTTAAATAGCATTACTCTTTTACAATATGAGCAAATTTGGTTGATTGCAAAATTGATGGGCCACACTTAGATTTTGAACGGAATCTCAATAGCCTCGAAACTTTTATTCATTATAGATACGAGATAATTACTTTTTATTATCGATTTCAAAAAGCAAACTCACCTCTAAGGAACAACTTACTAATTGTGCGTTAATGGATCCTAAGCAACAACTTATTCATTGTGCACCAATTCCATTAAGGCATAACTCATTCTAGAATCACAATGGCAAACATGACTATTTTATCATTTATCACAAATTCCCAAATTTATCATTTATCACAAATAATAGTCCATGTATATCACATATTTACTAATTTCCCAATTTTCATAAATCATAAATCTTAGTCAGCAGACTCACAATCATAATTTATAAAACATAAATCATAAATCTTTCCCAATGAAAATCCCAGTCATTCACAAGGTTGAAGAGAAAAAGACACTACAAATTTTAACAGATTCTTAAAGAGAAAATGACACTACAAATTTCAGAAAAGGTACACAAAGTGAAGCTTGAAACAAATCAATGCACACATTGATGTCAAAGAAGTACATCTATTGCTTGAACTCGAGTGATTTGTCAGCTGGTCTCGTTAATAGCTAAAACTTGACAAATAAACTAGCTTAGTAAATACAAATACTAATTCCCAATAGGTAAACAATAAAAAATAAAGGTGTTGATTAACCACTAATAAATTAACAATTAAAAAATTTATTCCAAATAAGAACTTAAATTCACAAAGTTACGAAACTTTCATACTAAACAGCTTCACGACAACTTCTTCTCGAGTTTGTATATTTGCTTCTGAAATTAATTGAAGTAAAATCATTTCAAACAACATCACACCCAAAAGAGCCCAGAAGAAAATAATTTGTGGTTCGGAAATGGAAATCAAAATTACTCAACTAAAGCTCTTCAAAAGACCCACTACCAATCCACTTACAAGTTTGAAGGCTCGACGATGGGGTAGGGGCCACCAGCTGCACAGCAAGAGGGAGTCGGAGAAATAGCATTCAAAACAATTAAAAAAGAAGGGTATAGGGCCTAATTTCCTCTTCGTAGATAGTATATGAGCCCAACAATAATATATGGGCTCATGAATGGAAGGTCCAAACTCCAAGCCTAAACCTACGCATTGTGGCCTTTTACTCTGTGTATTGCTGAATGGGCAGTCAGGGTTTCTGCATTTCCGGGAGTAAACGAAGCGCTGCGAGCTCGGCATCCATGACAATGGTTCTCAAGTGAGTTCCGCCATCCTTCTCTGTGATGAGATGCGTAATCCAGTGCTCAATTCTGATTTCTAGTGTATATGTCATCTGTTGCATTTAAGGATCTGTTTTGAACTTTTTTCTACTTTACGATAGAAATGGTGGTGGTGTGTGGGGGGTGAAATTCACGTACAGGTTGAGTGTAAAATATTTATTAGATGGAGGACATATTGGTATTTCAAAAGGTAGCAATAACAATTTTAAAAAGATGGGTTGTTAATTTAGTATGAGTTTAGATTTATTGGGGGATTTAATATTTTACTGTGGCTAGACAGTAGCATATGGTATTTCAATCTGGAATTCTTTTGTTTTACTTTGAAAGTCAGAAGATGCTATCAAATAGATAAATATAGGACGCAAACGTCTTATTTAGACGTTGCTTTGTTGTATTTGATGTGTTTCAAAGAATTCATGCGATGTAAGCGATGATCCTACTCCTGATTTTGCTTGTGATGCAAAATATATATATGTTATCTTGCTTTGGATAAGTTTTGCTTCTACTCTGTATAGATTTTACGTTCAATTTCAGAGTTAATTTTCTTTTGTTTGTCTCACCTGTTAATTATGGGTTGTCAGGACAGAGCTTTGCCGATTTAGTGGTGCCAAGATATACCCAGGGAAGGGTATCAAATTTATTCGCTCAGATTCCCAGGTGGTTGAAGCTTTGTTGCTTGAATTATCATATTTGTGTCGCATTATAACCTTTTGCCTAGTTTCTTAACTCCTAAAGTTTCACCCTTTTGTTTTTGTTGCGAACTGTATACAATTTATGTTTTTCCTACTTTATTTATGTCACTTTGTTAAGGGGCGGATTCAGTTTTCACTTTACTTTTCACCCAATATTACTTTGTGTTATTTTTGGGGAATGAAGACGTTTTTTTTCCCCTGTTGAAGGTCTTCCACTTTGCCAACTCAAAACGCAAGAGGTATTTTCACAATCGCCTGAGGCCTGCAAAGCTTACATGGACTGCTGTATACCGGAAACAACATAAGAAGGTGAAATATAGTGATAATTCCTTTTAATGATCTTTCTTTTGTTTCTTAGATGAATTGGCTCCCTTCATAATCTAGCTGTCACTGATGGTTCTCGTGACTGATTTATAGGACATTGCTGCTGAAACTGTGAAGAAGAAGCGCCGAACCACTCAGAAGCCCTACTCTAGATCAATTGTTGGTGCAACCTTGGAAGTCATACAGAAGAAAAGAGCTGAAAAGCCAGAAGTTCGTGATGCTGCACGTCATGCTGCTTTACGGTATGTTAAAGATTCAAATGTTTGATATTCTCGTGAATATAGAAGTGTTTGAGTATGCTTTCAGCAAGATGTAGAGTATGTTTGGCTGTGCTTATAAGTTACTCTTTTGTAAAGTAAGTAAGACTTCCATTTCAGAAAGGTAAGTTTCATCAGTAAGAAAAATCAACTTTGAAGGTCTGACTTACTTTGAATAGAACATCGTACTCGCTTTTAATCCGAACACATCGTGACTCTTTGTATTTGTTTTCAGTGAGATCAAGGAGAGAATAAAGAAGACCAAGGACGAGAAGGCGGCGAAGATGGTGGAGTTGATGTCCAAGTCACAGAAGGCCTCTAAGAGCAATGTGCCCAAAAGCTTGGTGGTGACGGCAAGCGTTAATTTCCAAACATTTTAGATGCTGTCGCATCTAAAACAGAAAAGGGTTAATTCATGTTCAAGGATCCAATAATTTACAATCAATATGCGATACCTGTCAATTAGGCAAACTCAGTAAATTACCCTTTTCTTGTTCTAATAATTCTAGTTCAACCGTCTTCAATAAAATTTATTGTGATTTATGGGGCCCATCGCCTGTTCTGTCCCTTGAAAAATTTAGTTATTATGCATGTTTGGTTGATGATTTCTCTTGATGTACTTGGTTCATTCCTCTTGAAACAAAATATGAATTTGTCGATACTTATTTGGCTTTCGAGCAATATGCCGAGAGACAATTTGAGACAAATTAAAATCTTTCATTATGATGGTGGGGGAGAATTCATTAACTCAGGGCTCAGCTCTCACTTCCAAGCACGTGGCATCATTCATCAAATCTCTTGCCCTCGCACCTCAGAATAAACGTATGGTTGAGCATCGTCAGAGGATAATTCGTGAACTAGGTATGGCAGTGTTATTTCACTGTGGTGCTACTTCATAAGTATGGGTTCATGCCTTTGCAACTACTGTTTTTCTTATTAATCGTCTACCATCAACAGTTCTTAATTTAAATACACCGTATTTCACGTGTTTGTCACGTGTCATATATGGAGCTATCTTTAATCACAATATGTTAAGCCTCTAATGACAAGGTGATACATGTACAAGAAAAAGTAAAGATTAATTTTATTTTGCATCTTTAGTGCCAAGTACCACCCTAATGTGACAATTACATGATATTAAATGATATATTTACTTAAATGTAATGTAACGCAATTTATTTAATTGAACATATCAAGTGTAGTCACCGAAACTGATACTATATCACTACTGGTGTTATATAACATTCTTCAAAATAAAATGATAAAAAGGTCAGTATGGTTAAGATATAGATAAATATTCCAGAAAATTCTTATGAAAGAGAGATGAAATAGACAATCCAAGCCAAATCTTGTTTTTCAGCATCTTGCCTTCACTTGGTGGCAATTCTCATTGTAAAAAGTAGCTCTTACGGTGCTCTGGTCAGTGGCGGAGCCAGCACCCGGCGAGTTGGTGCGATCGCTCGTGCAGACTTTTTTCGGAATTTACAAGTTGCATGCTGCCATTGTAGCAAACTTCCAGTGCCGCGAGGAAGATTGAAGCCGGGGACGAATTAGAGAAGCAGGAAAAAAGGTTAAAGTTTGGATTTGGGCCTTTTTAAATTTTTTGTTGTTGTTGTTGGTTTTTTTTTTTTTTTTTTTTTTTTTTTTTTTTTTTTTTTTTTTTTTTATTTTTCCCTTTCCTTTTATGTAAATGGAGAATTTCAATTAAGTGTCAAGTAATGGATCTCATAAAAGGCAAACAATAATGTGTCATCTTAGATTCATATGTATGCATTTTCTTTAAAGTTTTCTATCTGTAAGCGCATTATAATATTTTTTTTTGTGTTTTTTGGTTTTTTTTTTAAATTAGCCCCATTAATTTATGCTTTGTATTGCACCCAGCCCCTGTTATACGACAAATTGAATTTGCAAAAAACAGACGACGGTGTGGCGCAAACCAAACCCTATATCTCCCTCTCACTATGCAGTCGAGAGCCCCAACGCCGTCGCCAAGCTTTCAACATTGTGAGTGATTGGTTTTGTAGCTGGAAGTCTATTATTTACTCATAAATTACCAGAATTTAATTCAATGTATAAGGTGCTGTTACGATGAAGAGCATCCATTTCCTCTTGCATTTTTGCTCTCCAACCAACATGAATAAAAGCAATTTTAACTGAGTAGAGCACTCTTGGGATATCTTGACAGACAACAGTGAGTTCATATTTGGGATTGGGTTTGTAAATGCTAAGTTGAGAGCTTGTTACCATCAGCTGATTCGTAGGCTCCGATAGTTCAAGTAACTCAGGTTGCCCAAATGAAACATTAGGAACAACTTTATGTTGAGACTCGACGTGCTTTGAAGCGGAAAGAGGCGACATGGGTGTTGTGTCCGAATCCTGATGCTAAGAAGACAAATGAGAGTTTGTTAAATGAAAGTGAGAGGTGTCAGAGACTGTTTCATCAGATGAATGAGGTGGCAAATGTGGGGTAGCCATCAAGTCCGCAGAGGCAGAGGGTAAAATTGAAGTTGATTTAGAAGAAGTTGTTGGAATGGAAGGGGCTGGATGACAGCATAAAGTGGAGTGCATGGATATGACAGACCAGGTGATGGAAGAGGTGAGTCACAATTACCTATAGACAGAGGGGAAGAATTAGTTTGAGAAAGAGTCCATAAGTTAAAAATACTCATCCATTGATTAGAGGGAAATGACATAATCATGGCCTCGAGGTTTCTTGCAAGGAAAAGTGTTCTCATCAAAAACCACATGCCGTGAGATAAATATTTTTTTGTCGATGGATGTAAGTACTTACTGTTTTTGTGCCGATCACTATATCCCAGAGAAATACATGGTACTATCTTTGGATCAAATTTATTTTTCCGAGTTCCCAAGTATGTGGAAAATATTTAGACCCAAATACTCATAGAAAGGAATAATTTGGATGCTTTCCCTGAAATTTGAAATATGGTGCATCTAAATCAAGAATAGACAATTAATAAGAAAAGCAACGGTTGCAAAGGCATGAACACATACGTATAAAGGAGCAGCATGGTGAAATAACATTGCCATACCTAGTTCACGAATTATTCTATGATGATGCTCAACCATACGTTTATTCTGAGGTGTGAGGGCAAGAGATCTGATGAATGATGCCATGTGCTTGGAAGTGAGAGTTGAGCCCTAAGTTAATGAATTCTCCACCTCCATCAGAATGAAAGATTTTAATTTTTGCATCAAATTGGATCGCGGCATATTGCTCAAAAGCCAAATAAGTATAGACAAGTTCAGATTTTGTTTCAAGAGGAATGAACCAAGTACATCAAGAGAAATACTCAACCAAGAATGCACAATAACTAAATTTTTCAAGGGACATAACATGTTATATTTTCTCCTAAATACTCACTTACATCCAATAGGTTTGGATCCGGGTGGTAAATTGATAAGTTCCCACTTGTTGTTAGACATTATCGAATTCATTTCGTTCTTAGTTGCATCTTTCTAAAAGACGCCATCACGAGAAGCCATAGCTTCTTTATAAGTTTTAGGGTCGATTTCAACTTGTAAAACAAAAGGAATTGTTTTTACAACATTAAACTCATTTAACTCTACTAAAAAAAGAAGATAAGTTGAAAATTAATTTCATTTGGTCCCAAAGTCTTCTCAACCCGAGTTCTCTTGCTTCTTCATGGTTCACTAGATTCATCAACTTCTTTAGAAGATATTTCATCACGTGTTCCGCTTGAGCTAGGGACATTTCCAAGATTTTCCCTCAATTCATTATCCGAAAATAATGAATCTTCAAAGAGCTCCACATCGTTGGATTTAATAATCACATTGGGCTCCAAATTCAGCAATCTATAAGATTTGTTATTATTCGCATATCCAACAAAGACACATTTATTGCCTCTTGGTCCCAGTTTGGTTCTATTGGGGTTTGTGTTCTTGCAATAAGCAAGACACCCCACACTTTAAAGTATCCAATGTTTGATTTTCTTCCTTTCCACAATTCATAAAGAGAAACCTTAGTACGTTTTGAAGGAATCCTATTAAATACCCTACATGCACTTAATAAAGTTTCATCCCACAAGTTAAATGGAAACTTAGCATAAATGAGCATGGCATTAATCATTTCAACTAAGGTTCTATTTTTTCTTTCAGCCAAACCATTTTTGCTCGGGAGTCCTAGATGCAGAACATTGGTGAAGACACGTACACAAAACAAGTTAAAATCGCTGGAAAAGTATTCACCACCCCTATCACTTCTTAAAGTTTTGATTTTCTTTCCTAGATAATTTTAAACCTCATTTTTGTATACTTTAAACATATCAAAAGTCTCACTTTTATGCTTTATCAAATAAACATATGTATATCTAGAAAAGTCATCAATAAAGGTAATGAAATATCTATTTCCGCCCCTAGTTAACATGCCATCCATTTCACATATATCGGTATGGATTAGTTCTAAAATACTAGAAGTCCTTTTCACACTATGATAAGGCTTTTTAATCATTTTAGATTCTACATATATCTTGCAATTACTTTCATTATTTTCATCATATGAAATCAATTCACAATTTTTCATGCATTTCATAGTTCTTATTCCAATATGACCTAATCTAGCATACCATAATGAAAATAAATCAACAGCATAAGCAAAATCAGTTTTATTTATTTTATTGTCAACGGTACATAATTTGACCATTCCTTCACAAGAAAAGCCTTTTTCAACAAATTTTCCATTAAGAGATAATACAAGTTTATCGGACTCGAATACACTTTTAATGCCCGATTTGCCTAAGAGATTTTCACTAACCAAGTTCCTATTCATATCAGGAACATGTACATTTGTAAGAGTAACAGTTTTCCCAGAAGTGAATTTAATATCAACATTTCCCCTTCCAATCACTTTGGACCGCACTTCGTTACTCATTTGAATTTCTTGGTTTCCATCCACCTCGTGATATATTTTGAAAAATGATTTATCATATGATACATGTACGGTAGCACAAGTATCATATCACCACCCGGGAACCTTTCCCTTGATAGCATTTATTTCACTTACGGTAGCTATAATTTTATCATTTTGGATGGAATTCACTTTACCCTCAAAGTTGTTTTGTTTTTAGTGTCCACACTTCTTAGCATAGTGACCGAATTTTTCACACACAAAACACCCTCCTTTAGTCGTCTCCTTGGACTTATTAAAGTTTCTCGAAGGCTTCCTCTTGTCGAATTTTGTAGGCTGCTCAAATTTTTCAATGGCGTTAGCCTTGGAAGTTCTTTCACTCTTATCACGCAATCTGGATTCTTACTCAATCTGAAGATGTTTTTACAAATCCAAAGAATAATATTCGGAATTATGCATGATCTTCTCCTGGTATTCTTTCCAAACCCCCGAGAGTTTAGCAATTATAGCCCCCCACTTGAAAGGTCTCTGGGACTCAATCTTTACCATCTTTAGTTTGTTGACAATCACTTGCAATTCATGTACTTGGAGAAGAAGGGAGATATTATCCAAAAATTTAAAATCAAAGTACTTTGAAATAAAAAAAATTCTTTATACCTTATTCTTCCGCTTTGTACTTACTTTCCAATGCGTTCCATATTTCTTTCGTCGAAGAAGTGTTGGTGTATAGATTATACAAGCAATTTGACAATACATTTAATATGTGATCGTGGTAAATTAATTCATCTTCTTGTCATTTCTATCTTTCAGCCTTGATTGCTTTGGTCTCTCCATTTGTTAGTTTCGGTAACTGTGCCAAATTCGAGTCTAGAATGTAAAAGATCTTCAATGTAGTAAGGAGAAACTTCAACTTATCTTTCCACCGCATCAAGTTAGTCCTGTCAAAACGATCCAATCGAACCATATCTTGATTCATAAGTTTGATAGTCGCCATGGTTGTCTTGTTCTCCATCACAAAATATAGTTTGAGATTGTTAGAAAATTTTGAAGGATGGAGATTAGTATTATCATCTATGCCACTTTATCTTTTTTAGATTATGTAGCCTCCCAAGGCTGTACTGAAAAGTTGGAGAGCATCTTTGCAAAGTTCCTATGGGATTCTATGGAATAGGCACGCCAACTACACTAGAGGAGTTGGAAGGAGATTTGCCTTCCAGTAGATGAGGGCGGACTAGGTTTCAGAAGACTCTAAGATATGGTGGATACTTTTCTATGAAGCTTTGGTGGTTGTTTCGGTCTCAAAGTTATCTTTGAGCTCAGTTTTTATTGGGAAAATATTGTATGTGGACTCATCCATCACTTGCAGTTGTTCCCCTACTCGGCCTCTCCACTTAAAAGAGGTTGAAAAGAGTTGTGCCACACACTGAGCCACACATTGCATGACACCTTGGCACGAGACAAATGTTCTTCTAGCACAATTGCTAGATGGGTGATACCACATTTGCATCCCTATTCCCAAATAGTCAGAACACATCTGCGAGGGTGCAGGATTTCTTTGATGACACTGGTTGGGATTTTGGACTATTATTATCGGCTATTCCTTCTCACATGATAGAGCAGATAGGGGCGATACTTTTATCTATAGATGCCATGGACTATATTGTTTGGAGGGTTACATCGGATGGTAGTTTTGCTACCAATTCAGCATGGCAGTTAATTAGTTTGGTTCACTAGTCTCGAGACTCGTATTAATTGCCGTGGAGCTCTATTTTGCCTACATCTGTTTCATTCTTATATTGGAGATTATGGCAGGATCTCATTCCAGTAAATGTAGTTATTAGGAGGAGGATTGGGTGTCAATTGGCTTCTCGATGTCAGTGTTGCTCTGAGATTGAGACCATCAATCATATCTTCACTGGCAATAGCATCTCCGATCATGTATGGCAACACTTTGGGGACATTTTCCATATACCTACGAGATTAGGAGATGGGGTCAGACAGAGGTTCTAGAGATGGAGGTATTCTGTACGTTCGCTGTGGACACATTCGCACTATTATTCCTCTACTGATTTTCTGGTTTTTATGGACCGAGAGGAATGATGCAAATCATAGGAAGATCCGCATAGTAGCCAGATGGATCATTTGAAGAGTATACCACATGATTTCTTTTCTTCATATGGGAGGACTTTTTAGAGTTGTGCACTGGCGGTGAGACTTAGCACTTGCACCACTCTTTGGTATTTATATCTCCACCACCACCTATTATGGTTGTTTGGCGTACCTTAGCAGTAGGATCTTACTAGATCAACATTGATGGATACGTCCATGATGAATTTTCGAGTGGTGGAGACATCATTAGGGACCACACAACACACTGCATCAAGGCATTCTCAGCATCATATGTCCCATGTTTGATTTTGAAAACTGATTCTATTGGCCCGAGGAATTGGGATATTAGCTATTTCGGTTGAGGCAGATTCAACCGTGACTATTCACTGCATCACCAGGGGCAAAGGACCATGGAAGATTCAGGGCAATCTTAGACAGATCAAAGACCTCATCTCCTTCAACAGAGACATGGTTTCCCACATCTATAGATAAGGGAACCAGGTTGCAGACTCGCTTGCTTCAGCGGGTTGGGATCACTGGCGCTATCAGAAGTATGGATCGTCCGACCTACCACTACAGATTAGGACATTGGTGCAGATCGATAGATATGGACTACCCAGCTTAGAGGTTTGTAGCTTAGGTTCCATTTTTTGCATTAATTCCATTGTACCGAGAAGTAGTACTTTCCTATTTATTGCTTTAATTTCTTTTTTATTCACTTTATGCATTGTTGCTTTTTCGAACGTTTGGTTTATAT
>NC_036243.1:3929020-3984317 GCF_002742605.1 Olea europaea var. sylvestris | reverse complement strand
AATCAAGCCAAAATGGAAATATTATACTAATCAATTAAAAACCAATCAACCAATCAAATTAAGATCCAAAGAGGGATAAATATGGAAAAGTTCAAATCTCTTTCCATTTCACTTCATCTTGTCTTCACGTCTCTTCACATTATCTTCTCATCTTCTCCATATCTTGCCGGAATTACTGAATTCTGGTTGCCTCTGCAATTTGGGTTAATAAAAAAGTGCAGAATAATTAATGGCCTAAAAACTTCACGTAGAATACAGAAGAATGGCATTTGGCAGAATTGAGATTCAAAATTATGATAGACAAAATACAAAGATATATATATATATATATATATATATATATATATTTAGGGAACCCTTAATCCCTATCGACCTTCCTGGTGGACCCTAAAAATTCGCTAAGAATGTGTGGATGTCTTTATTAAAGAATAAAACCATAATTACAACAAAACGTTGCAAATAATCATTTGTGTACCATTTAGTAACAGCTCGAAAGTTCAAGAAAAAATAAATTATACGGGCTTATCTAAAAGTAAGGAACACTAGTTGGTTCTATGTACTCAATAATAACAAAATGCAACTACCTTTAGCGTTCTAGACTAAGCCTGTGTTTGATCCCCATTATTTTTAAAATATATTTTTATCTTTCTTATTTTTTAATATATATTTTTCAATAAAATAATATTACACATCAATCCGAAAATTTTCCTTATTTTTGACCACACATTCTCTATAAAAATACTATTTTAAAATGAATTTTGGACAAAGAACGAAACTTGAACAGACTTTAAGTAAAAAACATAAGGTAAAACATAATGCAAAATTTAAAATAGAAAATGTTACATCGTGGAGTCATGAAGTACTCCATTACTTTTCCACCTATTTTTTTTAAAAAAATAATATAGCACATAAGAAACTGTAGTGAGAATTGGAGATGATTTATGTAGTTAGAATTTAATAGAAAAAATCATAAATATCACTCGGGGAAGGAGATTATAATTACCGCTTCTATAACAATTGAATATGTTACTGCTAGCAACCGCGAGTGGTGCTGGAGCAAAGGTGGTTATTGTTGTGATTGGTGGTGGTTGCAATGGTGGAGTGGTAATATAGTTATGGTGGTTGCGATGGTGGTCGAGTAGATCTACGCGCGACTAGTGTTGGTGAAGGTTGCAACGGTTTTCCTTATCCCCAGATATTAGTGTTGGGTGGTGGTGGTTTGTTGGATTTTGGTGTTGGATGATGGCTGTTTACTGCAAGTATTGGGATGTTGAAGAAGAAGATATTTGTTTGGTGCAAGTGTAGGGATGTTGAAGAAGATGATGGTTACTGGATTGCGATAATAGGGATGCTTGTTAAGAGTTGGGACGGTCTAATTTAGTCCGAATTTGAAAGGAATCGAATCGAACAAAGTACCAATGAAAATTTTAGAAATGGGACTATTGGTTTCATATTCAACTATGGAACCGATCCAATCAATTCCAGTTCGATCGATCTGGTTCTTTAGAAAAATCATAATAATAAATTATAAAACTACTTGTCAATTAAAAATAAACAAAAACAAAATATAAAACCACTTATTATTCCTTTGCTGCAAAAGAATGAAAGAGAAGTGTATGAAAGTGAAATTCCGGTGTAGGATAATTTTTGGGTCTAGTATTCAAAGATCTGATGCATCTTGATACAATATATCAACAAAAAGAGAAATTCAGGAGAATCGAATTCACTATTAGTTCTCAAGACAGTACCTAGAATTGGATCAAAACTGATAGGTTCTCGTTGTGTGATTCCAAAATTGACCCATTTAGTAAAAGAACTGAAGTGAAATCGTCCTGTTCTATCTAGTTCCAGAAAAAACCTTTAATGCTTATGGAAAATGGTATAATGATAATCTTAATTAAAAAATGACTATTTTTGCAAAATAATAATAATAATAAATCAAAAGTTGCCATATTTAAAATGAACCCATAATTTTTTATTTTGGTTACTTTATGAAGGTGTCCTTTCTAAATGTGGAAAATTTTGAAAAGTTTTGCATGAATGACATTTTTTTTTATTGGCACAAATGTCCTCTATACAATTTTCTAAACAAAAGCCTCATCTTCTCTCTTCCAACCACCACTTGTTCTAGGGGCGGAGCCAACTACAGACCAGTGAGGGTAGGTGCCCGCACTGGGATTTCAAGCACTGAAATTTTAGGCAGTAGATGAAGACGGTGCCAGCACTGAGAATTCCGACAGATCCAGGCATCACTTGAAGTCAAAGAGTTGAGCGCAGAGTGGAAACCTGGAAGTGGAAGAAGGGTATAAGGGTTTTTTCTTAAGCTAACTAATAATTTTTTTCTAAACTGTAACCTGTAAGCCTTTTCTGTCCATACCAAGAAGAGAAGAAAATTCCAGAGCCGCCATCGCAGTGAAGACTGAAGAGCAGGGATGAATTGATGGGGAAGGTGAGTTGTTGGGCCATTTTTTTTAAAAAAAATTGTGGGCTTTTTGTTAAATTGGGCTTTTCTTAACATTAACCCATGATCATAGCCCATATGCCTACATCAGTTAAAACCGTTCCCACTGACCAAGGTAACACAGACAGTAGACCAAATCTGGTAAATCGATTGAAACCCTATCTTTGATTCTAAGCTGAGGGAGCCTCGACGCTGCGATGCCACTGCTTGATCTCGGATTGCTATATTGGCTCCAACGTTTGCCCAATTGAAAGGCTCGATTTCTGGTGTCAATGCAAGTTCTGGGGTCAGGTAAAGGTTGAAGGTGGTTGGAAATCCTAGTTGATTATATTTTTGTAGTTCAAGCTGTTCAGCTATTGTTTCATAAATATATGCACAAAACATGCCTCTTTGCTCATATAAATGTGTACAATGTGTTTTGAGTTTTTGTTTGTGCATCTCCATTAATTATACTACTTTAGGCCCCCAAAAAATTTACTGTAGCGGACACCTAAATTTGTGCCTGCACTGGACAAAGTACTTGGCTCTGCCCTTGATCTGTTCGATCCCACTACCTCTAATAGTGACATACTGTACCAAACTACGAGAAGAAAAAAAATGAGATTTACGTATAATTTCACCACATATGACATTCAGAGTTAATTATGAAGCATACCTTGATGACATGAATTCATTTTGGCAGGACTATTGAAAATAGTCGATTTAGATATGTTCAGTTGGCAAACTTTCAAGCATAACCCATCTTGAATTTACAACAAGAAAAAATCAAATTACAGGTTAAAGATTGAATTTAAATGGACATCCAAAAAGGGATAAGAAAAAGAGGAGAAAATGAACAACACTTTTTTAAGAATGAAGTCTGGGAGAATAATTTTTTAATTTTGTACTAGACTGATAAATTGAAAAATGTTAAATATTAAATAAGCTTAGGGCATCGTCATGCTAAAATCCCAGGCAGCCATTTCCATTCACTCTTGTGCTTTTGCTTTTCGTATTATTTTTAATTTAAAATTTATTAAACCATATTTTCAAAAGTGTGTATGGAATTAGTTGAAGATGGGTGGTGGTTGGAGTGGGAAAGAAGATGGTGGTGGTGTCCATGTAGGGATGGGTGGATGTGACGATGTTCGGGATGTAAAATGAGGCAACTTTCATGCTCGGGTCGAGTGCCGAATCAAAGTGGATCAATGTGATAGAAGCGGATGAAGTTGGAGCCAAAGTCAGCAACTACGCGACCGCATAGTTCATCCAATGATGCGGTCCCATACAACCAGGCAAGGAATTTTTGGGCGTCAAAGGCTTCTTCTATGCGACCACAGAGAAAAAATTTAGGCGAATATTTTCTTTTTGGGGATTTTCCATATTAGGCTAGATTTTATTCTTATTTCATATTATCGTAATCTTTGACTTATATTGCACGAATTCTACTAGATTTTAAGGGTTTGATACTTAATATAAACATAGGCTTTATTTCTTCATTGTAATACACGACATTGCACAAATTTATTCAATAAATTGAGAGAATCCTTTGAGAGGCAATTGTGCTTTCTTCTTCCGTTCTTCATTGAACATCTTGAACTTATCAAGAATCATAATTCTTGTGGCGTTCAAACAACTTGGGCGTGAATATCTGAACATGTAATCAATGGGTGTTTCAAGCAACGATCTTGTTGGATTTCTTGGTTCAAACTCATAAACCTGCAATTCATCTTTTCTAGGTTCTAACAATCTTGTTGTGAGTTTCGTAGCCATCGCTGCTACGTGGGTTCGTATCAACGAGCTTATAAACACCCAAAAATACAGTTAAACATAGGCTAAGCCTTGTTTGAGACCCTTTACGTGGGTTCGCATCAACGAGCTTATAAACACCTCAAAACAAAATTAAACATAGGCTAAGCCCTATTTGAGACCCTTTTTTAGGAGAAATATATTTTGAGAATCACAATACTCAAAACTCTACTAAAATTACCCTAAACAATCTTACCATCACCACTTTATGGAGTTAATTTTCGACAACTTCTGGCCACCTAGGCCATCGGACCAACATACCTACGTGAAGCCCTCCCTGCCCTCCTCATAACCTAATCAAACACAGGCCGTAGATCCGACAGATATGGTAGAAAAATCTCATCAAAACAAGCTGGAATTACTATTTTCGGTGACACCCGTGCCTTGTCCATCACCCAGATCGAACAATCTCTTCATTTAGCACCTACAAATGGTCTTATAACACCTAACAACACTGAGAATCAAAATTTACAACCATTTCTCCAAACAACGAATACTGCACCTTCATCAGAAAATTTTGGGCCACCTCCCCCAGCAACGCCTCATCCAGATGCATCAAATCAGCCTATGGGTCATCACCAATTTCGAGCTAACATAGATAAATTGAAAAAGATAAGTAACACACGTACTGGTTTGGCCAATCCCTTTCCAATTGAGGATTCTACTGGGCTTCAATCCTTCAATTACTATTGGTACAACTATGGGTCATTCTTCAATAGCATCAATTCATCAGTTAGACGGACCAATTTTGGAATTGAACTCGACAATAACCAACGCGAGCGAAACTGGCTCTTCTCAATTAATTGAAGGTTCTAGTACGCTCAAATCCACCAATTCAATCATTGGAAACTTAATTCAAGCAACACCAACATTGGGTCTTGTCCTAATTGCTCCAACTATAACGTCAATTCTTTCAATTTTAAAGTCACTTTTCCTTGGATCAGGTGCAATCTGTGCCGATAAATTCTATCGATTCAGCTCGAATCCTGGGTGTGGGACCATCTCCATTGAATTGGGAAGCCATGAAAACCCCTAGGATGATGCACATTAAGTCCAATTCGGTCCGAAACTACTCTTTGGGATTAGTGTCTAATGGCACGCAAAACGAGGCAAGCTAATTCAACAATTCCTGGGCAAAATCAGATTGTCTTACCCTTCCCATTGCTCTCAATAGCCCCAAAAATCCTTGTGGTTGGAAATTTTCCTCCCAATTTAACAGAATTACTACATTGGAAAGCGTGCCTTCGCACGAAAATCAAGAAACTGAACCAGTAACTATTCCTCATGATTCCCAGGTCTTTTCTCACCAAATTGATCATGTTAATCCATGTCCAGCTGCAAAATCCCAAGGTACCTTGCCTCAGATAATGCGACCACTTGGCACGACTATTCTTTCTGGAAGTTCAGCTCAAGCTCGGTTGCCACTAGTAGGTCAGACATCACAGAGTTAGGATAAGAAATCATATGCTGCCGCCCTTTCTGGCAAACCTATTACTTTTTAGGCAGAAAGGAGTCAAAGAAAATCTTTTACACTTGTCTTTCAGGCCCCCACAAGATTTTAGGGACCACGGGCCTGCTTCCAAGGAACCTTTCATGCATATGGGGGAGGCTGCAATTTCCTTTACTGAGAAGGAGGAAGAATTTTTATCTGAGCCATACAAGTTTAAACTTGTCGATAAATTCTCTCAGCGCAAGCCCTCAATGGTTAAGGTACATGATAGCTTTCAGACATTTGGTTTTCATGATAGGCCTATTGATTCATCACATATTTTAATTCATTTAGTGCACGAGGATAACTACTCAAGGTTATTCCTCAAACCCACTTGGTACATTGATGGATTTTTTATGCAAGTTATTAAATGGACATCTAGTTTCAGTCCACAATATGAGACCCCTATTGCTTCTGTCTCGGTTTCCTTTCTTTTATTGCCCATTCATTTTCAGGTCAAGAGTAGTTTATTTACCTTAGCTAAGGCAATTGGAGTGGCACTGCGTATTGATGAGGCAACATCAGATTTTTATCAACCTAGTGAGGCTTGGGTATGTATTGAGGTTAATTTAGAGTATAAGCTCCTTGACAGGGTTTGGATTAAGAGGGAAAAGCGTGGTGGATATTAGCAGATTGTCCTCTATGATAAAAAACCAGAATATTGCTTTCGATGCAAACACTTTGGACATATTAACGAGCACTGTTCGTTTGGAACATGCCTAGCACCACCACCTACTGCAATCACAGATGAGGACCGTGTTCCTAGGCCTATTGATCAGGACAATGACAAGAGAAAGGGTAAGGAAACACTTGTTGAGCCCTCTAAGCAATTGGTCCAATTCGTAGGGAACAACGAGGATAGCATACTATTAGCACTTTAGGCATCTAGATTCAGTCTATCTCACGACCAGTACCACCATTTGCTACGGTTGACACACCAGCTCTTGTTGGAAAACATGTTCAGGTTCAGTCAGTTGCTCCATCAGTGAGTCCCACATATTGCACAGTTCAGCCAGTTCTGAGTTTAGTTTCTACTCAGACCAGTTCTCCATTGCCATCTTTGCCTACTATAGTTGATGCTAATGGGAATTCACCTCAAGTCGACATGCCGCCTATACTTCATATTTCAATTCCCTTGTGGATTTTATGGTCTAAAAACCACTGATGCCAGATGACTCAAAGTATGAAGGTATCAGAGCTACACAGATTTTAGGTCCATCTCCACTTACTCTGGCACCTATTACCACTATACTTCTCTTTATCAGCAGAACGTTGAGGCATCTATTCCATCTCTAGAGTCTGAACAGCCCGATATAGAGTGATCACCACAGATTGAGGTGTACCAGTAAGGCATATTTTGTAGGTCCTCTAACGAGGATCTGATTGGAATGGTTGGATGAACAGGGGATGAAAATTTGGTTCGGGTTAAACGAAAGAAACAACAGCGGGCTACTAATATTCCACATCTGAGTAGGAGAGTTACTAGGAGCCAGTCACATGATACCTCTCATATTCTATGTCCCTATGAGTGCCATCATATGGAATGCGAGAGCTACAACTAGTGTGGCGACTCGCCGGCGCCTAAGAAGACTTATATGGCTTCATCAAGTTTATCGCTTGGTTACACTGGAGCCTTCAGTTCTACAACATAGATTTACACATATTTGATGATACCTAAGCTTTGACATGGATGTTCAGAATGAGTCGAACAAGATATGGTTTGTTTGGAATGTGGGCACTATTGTTACTATTATTGTTGATCATCTCCCAATTCCTTCAAGTTAGAGTTGAGGATCCTAGACTAGCACGTCCCATCTATCTGACTCCCGTCTATGCTTCATGTTAGGCGACTATCAGGAGGGATTTGTGGACGGCTCTTCCCCACATTTTTCTTGATATGGACGACCCTTAGCTAGTTGGGAGATACTTCAACGTTATCACACATGATGGTGAACGCACTGGTCATAATATTAATGATGGAAGCACTACTGCTTTCTCTGACATGATGTTAGACTATGGCTTGGAGGATGCTAGCTTTCTTGGGAATCGATACACTAGGACCAATGGGTCAAGTTAGAAAGAGACTGGATAGGATACTTATTAATTTTACAGCTACAGCATTCTGTCGACAACTTACAATAAGGAACTTGAATCGGACTTCATCTGATCATTCGCCTTTACTACTTCAATAGGTATCTGATGATAATTTGGGGCCTAAACTTCTCAGATTCCTCAATGTTTGGACCAAGCATTATGATTTTTTAGCCTTTGTCTCTCAAAACTGGTCACTCCCTACACATCTTATAGAGATGACTGTTCTTTGGAGAAGTTCTTAAGGCTACAATAGGGACTGCGTTGGTGAAATCGACATGTGATTGGAGATGTGTTCCAAAGGGTGAGGGACGCTGAGGATATGGTTGATGAAGCAGAGGCAGTATATGACAATGACCCTACACCGGAGCATCGCAAGTTACTACATCATGCTTAGGCAGATTTGAATCAAACTTTATCTATTGAGGAGGGCTTTTGGAAGCTAAAGGCAGGCTTATGTTGGGTATGTGAGGGAGATCATAATACTCGATACTTTCATACGATGGTGCAGGGCTGTCGAAGTTCTACCAGAATCTTCTATTTGATTCTCCATAGCTTTTGGACCCCATCCTTTCTGATATTATTCCCAGGCTCTTGACGGAGGATGATAATTTGACTCTAAAGCGTCCATCTTTAATTCATGAGGTATGGGAGGCGATTTTTAGCATAGATGCTAATAGTGCTGTAGGTCTGGATAGGTTCTCATCTCTATTCTTCCAGTATTGCTGGGATATTATTTAGGACAATATATATAGGGCCGTTTGGACTTTTTTTAAGGTGGCCATCTTCCACGGGGTTTTACCACTAGAACTATCGTTTTACTCCCTTAGATATATGAAGCTTGTAGATGGACTGACTTCAGACCCATCAGTTTATGCACAATGTTCAATAAGCTTATAACTAAGCTTTTGAACAATTGGTTGAGTTCACTATTACCACGCATTATCTCTCCTCCATGAAGTGGATTTATCCCTAGCCGCTTGATTGCGAATAATGTGTTATTAGCTCAGGAGCTACTCTATTCTTTGGATGCTAGAGTATGAGGGAGTAACACTGTGCTGAAGCTAGACATGGCTAAAGCATATGATCTTATGGATAGGGGCTTCATTTATTTTGTATTGGAGGCATTCGAATTTGATCAAATTTGGATCGACAGGATTAGGCGATGCATCTCGGAGTGTCATTTTTCTGTACTCCTAAATGGTCGCCCATGTGATTTTTTCATCCTTACGAGGGCTCAGACAGGGTGATCCCATTTCATCATCATTGTTCATCATAGCTGCAGACTACTTCTCACGCCTACTCACTTAGAGGTTTCAGAAGTATCCCAGTATGTGTTATCGGCATGGAGGTAGTACTCTTATCTCATACCTTTCACTTGCTAATGATATGATCATATTCTCCAACGGCCAGAAACAGTCTATTAGGAAGCTTTTTCATTGTCTGGAACATTATGAAGGGATTTTTGTTCAGTTGGTGAATAGGGACAAGAGTGGACTTATACTAGCTAGAAGGGCATCCATTAGTCAGATCAGACGATTGGAGATTTTGACTAGATTTCGACACCCGCAACAACCTTTCATTTATTTGGGAGTCCACTTATCTAAGAGGATTAGAAGGAGCTTCATTTATGATAATCTTATCTAGAAGGCCAGGGATAAGATCTCAGGTTGGGCTTCACGATTATTATCACCTGGTGGCCATATTATCTTGCTGAGATCAATGTTTTTTCTATGCCACTACATCTTCTTCAAATTATGCAGCACCCTAAGGCTGGCTTGAAGAAACTTGAGAGCATCTTTGCGCGATTCCTATGGGATTCCAAGGAACAGGCATTGTGGTTACATTGGCAGAGATGGAAGGATCGCCTTTCTACTTAATGTGATCTAGAATAGGCTCGAGTTGAATGAGAGCTTGTTGACGGTGGGCGAGAGGCCAAGGGCAAAGTTTGAGCTTAGTTGGAGACCAATTGGGGGTCGAATTCAAGCTGTACAATTACTGATTGAAGCATTGGAGTCTAAGAGGTTGAAGATGTGAAGCCAAATGACATATTTGATGAAGGGTTCCAAGGTCGAAACCAAACAAATCAAGGTGTTACATGCGACTGGAAATCAGACCAAGATCGTAACCATACGACCGCTTGGTTAAAAAGTCCTTGCGACCGCACAACATATTACAGGGATCTGGAGGGCCGAACTCCATATATCATGCGACCACATACATTAATGCCTTGCGGTCGCATAGGCTAAAAACGACCAAAAAATTCCAAAATTTGCGAGGAGTCCCTATTGTTTTAGAATTCCAATCTTTCCTTATCTTTACAATGTTAGCATGAGATTTCCTTTTAAAACTAGATTTCTTAGACTTTTATTCCTTATAAAATTAGGTTTTTAGTTTTCCATATAATTAGGTTTTATTTTCTTCATTGTAACACAACTTTTATCATGGATTATTAAATAAATTTTCTTTTGAAGCTTTTGCTTCAAAATACTGAACTTATCAAGATTTGATATCTTATGGTGTTCAAACAAAACATCGGGTATGAATCATTGAATTGTGTAATCAAATGGTCGTTCGCATCGTAGTTATCATTGGGTTGTTTGATTCATTAATTCTTTGGGTCAAATCCACAAATCCGGAGGAGATTTCAAGATTGTGTGATTAAGAGGTCGTTCATTTCATATACGTTCGGTTGCTTAGTTCACTTTTGTGGGTTGATTCCTAAATCTTGATCATTATTTGGGCGTTCTTGGGGTCCTTGTCAATTCCTATGGGTTTGATAGCAACCTAGCTAACTGGGTTCACATCACTACTAATGAAGGTGGTCTAGGTTTCAGAAGATTACAGGATATGGTAGACACCTTCTCCATAAAAGCTCTGGTGGTTGTTTCGTTCTCAGAGATCACTTTGGACCTAATTTTTACTTGGCAAATATTATATGGGAACACATCATTTACTTGCAGCAGTCTCCCACTCAGCTTCTCCTGCCTGGAAAAGGCTAAAATTGTTCGAGCCCCGGATAGAGCCACACATTGTATGGCACCTTGGAGCAGGTTAGATATTTTTTTGGCATGATTGTTGGAAGGGAGACACCACTTTGGACTCATTATTACCACACTAGCAGCACACATCTGCGAGGGTGCAGGCATTTTTTGATGATCCTAAGTGGGACATTGGACGCTTATTGCAGGTTCTCCCTCCTTTTATGGCAAAGGAGATAGGGGCTATACCTTTATGTGTGATGCCCCAGATTGTATTGTTTGGTGGGATACATTGAATGGTAGCTTTACTACCAAGTTGGCATGGCAGTTCATACATTTAGGATGCCAGAATCAGAATTCATATCGACTACTGTTGAACACCATTTTGCCAACCACTGTCTTATTTTCTGCTGGAGGCTATGCAGGACCTCATTCTAGTAGATGTGGTTATCCAGAGGAGGATTGGCTATCAATCAGCTTCCCGCTGCCAATGTTGTTCTGAGATTGAGTCTATTAGTCATATTTTCACCGACAGTAACATTTCTGATCATGTACGACAACATTTTGGGAACATTTTTCAGATACCTATGAGTTTAGAAGAGGGAGTTAGATAGAGGTATTCTGGACAGTATGTTCGTTGTGGACACATTTGTACTATTATTCCTCTACTGGTATTTTGGTTTCTTTGGACCGAGAGGAATGATGCAAAGCATAGGAGGATCTGTATGGTGGCCAGACGTATCATATGGAGGGTCTATCACATGATCTCTTTTCTACATATTGGAGGAATGTTTCAAGCTATGCGTTGACAAAGAGATTTGACTCTTGTACCCATCTTTGGTATTTCTTTGATTCCCCTACCCAATCTCCTCCAATTCTGGTTTGGTAGGCTACTCCATCACTTGGATATATCAAGATCAATACTTATGGATGCGTCAAGGATGGTATTGCAAATGGGAAAGGTATCATCAACGATCACGCATGATCCTGTATCAAGGCTTTTTCAACTACATATGGAACGTGCATGATATTAGAGGCAGAGCTCAGGGCTATTCTTGATGGAATTCTACTAGCTAGAGGACTCGGTCTTTCAGACATTTGGATTGAGTCAGATTCTAAAGTGGCTATTGTTGACCAAATGGTTGACTTCTCGTTTTGATTATCACAAACAAATTGCGTTTAATTCTAACAAATTGAATTTGAGTGTTGATAGTAATTATCATGGAATTAACAACAAATGAAGGCGCTAGAATCGGGATCAAGAATCACGCACATGGACAAATGATTTTGATGCTTGGAGATCAACATGGAAGCAAATTGGAGATAGACGAACGTGGAGATGGAAATCGAGCATTTGCATCAAAAATCACATTGGAAGAAGATATTGAAGACATTTGATATAGATGCGTTTTTGAACTCAAATGTAAAGGTAGAACACTTTAATATTTCGCATCGATTATAGCTCAAACAGTTTTTATGCACGAAAACATTTTCACGACACAAAATCATTTTGTGTACCAAAAATTATTTTCACTACCACTTGCATAAAATGTTTTTAACAAAAGAAAATAAGTTTGATTTTTCAAAAGTCATCTTTGAACTTAGACCATGATTCTTTATGGAAAAAAAAAAGGTCCGGTCAACGGTCAACCAGACATCCGGATCCGCGAACGGTAATTTTTTTTTTTACTATTACACAACGGCTAGTTTTGGGTGTTCGGATCATAACCGGACATCCGGATGGATAGATTTTTGTCCATTGAGTTCTATAAATTCCATTTCTCTTCCATTCCTCAACATAACAATGAAGAGAGCTTTCTTGTGAGTTATTATTGTGAAAAATCTTCTTTGAAGCTTAACTTTTATTTTCATTTTATTTATTTCTTCACAACAAAACTTTGAATTAAATTTCTTGAATCATCCTTTCATCAAAGTTTTTCATATCTCTTGGAGCTTAACTTGTTTGTATTAATTTCCAAGGTGAGATATATATTTGAAGAAGGTATTTGCACTCACATTGTATAAATTCTTCTACTTCTTCACATTGAAAACCTTGATTGTTAAATCAAATTTCTTGAATCAACTTTTACTCATCAAAGGTTTTCATCTCTCTTTATTCTTAACTTGATAATATCAAATTTATAAGAGAGATATATTTTTGAAGAAGTTCTTTCTACTTACATTACACAAACTCTTCAACTTCTTCATATTGAAAACTTTGATTCATTGAATTTAACTTTTAATTATCATATTCATCAATTTTTTTCAACCAACACTTGAGCTATACTCTTTGCAATTTATTGAAGTGTTGAGCGTTCTTCTCTCTTGATACTTAATTGTGTCGATATCATTTATTAAGAGAGAAATTTTTCACTTGTAATATTTCACTCTCTTGGTTTTGGTTGTGGGTCGTGTTGAGGTCCCGAAAAGCTCAATGATGTATAAGGATTGGAGCTCCTTGTTGTCAGTCACCGTGTAGGTCATATTGAAGTCCCGTAAAGCTCAATAGTGTGGGTCGTGTTGAGATCCTAGAAAGCTCAACGCTGTAAAAAATCAGTGCTCCTTGTTTGTAAGTCACCGAAAGCTTTGTAGAAGGTTGGATTGCACCATAAGTCAATCAACATAGTGAAAAAGACCTTGCTCGTGACGGAGAGCTCGGTAACGGTGGACGTAGATCGTGATTGGATGAACCTCCTTATTACATCGTTTGCACTCTCTTTTCCCTTCTTCTTATTACTTTTGTGTTATCTTGTTTATTCATAGTTATTTGCTTAAATTTGTGAAAAAGTTTCAATTAACCAATTCATGCCCCTCTTGGTTAGTTGTTCTTGGGCTTTTAGCTATTCACTGCATCACTAAAGGGGGAGGACCATGGGCTATTCAGGGTATTCTTAGACAAATCATAGACATCGTATCCATCGATAGAGCTACAGTTTCCCACATCTACAAAAAGAAAAACCAAGTAGCAGATGCTCTTGCTGTAGAGGGTTGGTATCATCGCCGATACCACATATATAGAGCAGCTGACTTACCATGACACATTAGGGCACTGGTACAGATTGAAAGATATGGACTGCCCAACATTAGAGTATGATTATTTATTTATTATTATTCTTCTTCTTTTTGTAATCACTTGCATTAATTCTTATTGTAAGGAAAGTAGTACTTTTTCTTTTTATAGCTTTACGTTTGTTCTTTATCATTTATCTTCATTGTAAGGGAAGTAGTACTTCCTCTCTTATAGCTTTATGTTTGTTCTTTGTCATTTATTCTCTTTGTAAGGGAAGTAGTATTTCCTTGTTTATTGCTTTCATTATTTTCTCATGTAACCACGGTATTCCTCTATCACAAGTGAGGGCATATTAATAATATATAGGAAGTACCATCCTCCTTTAACTAAAAAAAATACTTTGACATCGTAATTTTTCGGAGAATGCATGATTTAAAAAATTGAAAAAAATTTAAATTTACGTGAAAAATTATTTGATGGGAGAATGTGTGATTGAAATGAATTTGGAAAAGATAGGCTCAAATAGGCTATAATGAGCTTTAGGGCCTAAGGATTCTAGATTCCACTTTAAATTTTGATAAAATAAGAGGAAATTAGGCCAAATGCTCTAAAAAGTTACCCAATTGGATTAATATCCTAAATTAATTAAACATCGCATAAAATCTCGTATTAATTAAGTCTTAAAATAAAACATACCCCCAAAACCAAAACCCCCGAATCTCGTAACTGATTAAAGAGACCATAAATGTCACTATAATCCTTCCCCACTGTTCTTTGCGATGAATTTCTTCCTATAGAATTGAGCTATCCAATGACATGCTTTTCCTCGACGACAATACTTCTTGACTCAGCATCATCTTCTCTATTAGTATTCCACCTCCTCATCCTCAGTCAATTAACAAGAAATAAATCAATCATAAAACTCAAATTTAACAATAAAAGAAAGATTCATTCCTCAATGCATCAATAATTGAAAACTAATCACTAATCAATCATTAAATTCAAAATTAACAAAAAAAAAAAAAAAATAGACTACCAAAGAAAGAAGAAGGTTCACCTTTGTCTTGTAAAATAAAATTAATGAGTCAAAGAGGATTTCTCCATAAAATTGATTGAATTATTTCTATTGGGGAGAAATGCGACTAAGAAAAGAAAAGATAAAATGAACGCCCGAGAAATTAGAGGGTGGCGATTTGGTAGTTTCTTTTCTTTTGGAAATTTAAAATTTGTGTAGGAAAATAATTATGAAATAAGTTTGTATATTGAAGGAGTGGTTAAATTTGTATAAAATGATATATTTTAATGTTTTGATTAGTGTTTTGTCACTTTTTTTAGTATTTGTAGTGTTTGTCACTTTTTTGAAGTGTCGCTTTTTTCTGTCACTTTTTTTTATTATCTGTTTTTTTTTTTAATTTTTTCACTTTTTGAGTGACAAACATAATTTTTGATTGGTATTTTATCACTTTTTTGAGTGTATCACTATTTTTTCTTTTTTTTTTCTTTTTTAACTTTTGTCATTTTTGAATAGTGCTTGTCACTTTCTTCCGTTACTTTTTTTTAATTGATTTTTACTTTTTTTTTAAAAATTCCTGTCAACTTTTTTGGTGAAAACATATCGCGTGTCAGTTTTAACTTTGAAAAGAGACATTTAACTTTACATAATGTTTTTTAATTTCAACATACTTTTATGATTTTTCAAAAGACATCTAATATTTGAGGATTTTTTTCTAAGTTTCAAGCTAATTGTTCCAATGTTCACTGAATTTAGGCTAATGTCTTCGATTGCTCACTAAAGTTTATAATGTCGAGTTTTGGTCATAGAACTTAGGTACATGTCTTCAATTGCTCACTAAAGTTTTAAATGTTGAGTTTTGACCACTAAACTTTGAGAAATATTGTACGTTATTAACTAGCATACCTTCCGTCTCAAACCCCTAAAAAATTCGAGACATAGCCGACGGGATGCACACGTGGTGCCTCGTCACACAGTTAAACTTTGAGATGGTCGAATTTTGGCAACCAAACTTTGAAACATATCTTCTATTGCTCGCTGAACTTTGAAAAATGTCAAAATTTGATCACTAAACTTTGAAAAATATCTTCTATTACTCACTATAAATTTGGATTTAACCACACATCTATACAATAAAATATTTTACACGCAAGCTCATTTTTTTTTTGACTTTTAAACCACACATTCTCCAAAAAATCATTATTTTTAGAACTCTTTTATTTATTATTATTATTATTATTATTTTTTTTTAATAATGGCCATCAAGTAGGGGCTAAAATTCGTTGTTAAAAAATTCTAATTTAATTTATTTTTTTACACGACCTAATGAAGAGGGTTTGGAGTGGACAAAACTAGGGGAGAGCTGGCAGACAAATTGGAGAAAGAGGGTAGCTTCCCAAATTCACGAATTGGGGAGAATCTGGAGAGAATTACATAGATTTCAGCCGCCTAAAACAAGATCCCAAATACACAGCTTGACTGGAAGAGCTTCAACCGATCGAAATTTGTAGAAGGAACGAACCAGAGGGAACTTCAAGCAGATAGCCAACATACAATCTGGAAGAAGAGAAAAAAGTGGATGGGTAGATAACTTTGAAAGAGTCAAAGGGCAGAATTTAATTGGAAGGCGTGGAACAAGGGAAGAATCGATTACACTCCAAAAGAGTTTAATTTCTTTTCTTTCTCCTTTACATTTTTCATTATAATTTGTATGAATTTCATATATTTAATCATGAGCTAAACAACTTACCTAGGGTTTGATGTAGCCGAATTGAAATTATGGTTTGATGAAATTATTAATTATTTTGTTTGATTTTCCACATGTATTTAATTGTGTCATGATTTTAATGCTTTCAATCGTTTGATCAACAATTGAATGATTTGATGCTAGTCAATTTCGACACGAGAGAGAGAGAGGAGGAATTTAGGCATGATCATAAGATTGACACGACATAGGTTTTATAGGTTTCGAGAGAAAGTATAAATCTGTTAAGCTTACTCCACAAAAGAATCGAAACTTTTATTAAATTCTTGATTTTCAATTTCAAACAAAGATGTTGGAATTGGGATCTAGGGTTAATTTCTAATCGGTGCTCGAGAGAGGGGTTAAAAATACATTAGGATTCTTGCTTTTAAATATGAAAAAAATTAATCGAAATAATTGAAAATCATTGAATCATAATTGAGAGTTAGGTGGAATCAAACCCTAGGCCCTCTCATTTGATAATTTGCATTCTCCCAATTTGTCGCATCCAATCACGTTAGATTAGTTTAAATCATTCATTCATAAAACATTCATCCATTCAATCATACATTCATTTGAATAAAGTAGAGATTATACAATTATAGTACTTAGTGAAAATTAAATTACAATCACTATGGGTTCGGCACTCTACTTCAATATTATATTACAAAACTTGACATCGTACACTTGCGGTATCAATCATGTTGTAGAAAACGCGTGGCAAGTATTTGGCACCATTGTCGGGGAATTGTTAATATGATTTTTACTCATATTATTATCAAGTAATTTCTATTTTAATTTAGATTTTTTCTTTCTTTTTTTTATTTTGTTAATTTTGCCTACCCACCTGATTTTTTTTTTAAAATATTTTCCAGGAACTACTCAATAGTATATGCATAATTCCAACATCAGCAAGAGAGCAGAGCAACTGAAATAAGTAATCTTGACATGGATACAAACTACATGTTTGTTGAAAATATCTTCTGTGAAATCTGCTGTGGGATGCATTACACTAAGCACTGTTGGCATACACCTACCAACCCCCATAAAGTAAAGGTTCATACGTTGTTTAAGATGTCAAAAAGAAGCGATTGACAAATCTGATGAAGACTACATGCCTTTGGAAGATTAAGTACCTATTGATTGGGATAAGGACATCACACTTATGGGAAATGGTCCTCCTCTGTTGAATGGGAGGGTAATTGCAAAGTACTACAATAAACTTGCCAATTTGGAAGAGAGCAAAATATCGGTTGGAGATTGGAGTTACTGGAGTGAATTTAAAAGGTGGAAATACAATCCACTCGAAGGGGTTGAAGAATGACTTCTCATCGTCCGTGGATATAGAATGTGGATCAATAAATCAATCCGAAGAAATTTCAATGATCGTAGAAGAGCCTGAAGTGAATGACAACTTGATCACAAAGGAACCAAACGAAGATGTAGAAATCAATGAAGATGAAAACAACGTACATTCGTCTGACTTCATTGATTATATAGAGATTGATTTTGTGATTAAATCCGATGAGAAGGTTGAAGTCTACTATTGAGTTTGAATTGGACCGCACAAAAGATCATATCACATTGAAAAGGACAATGACGAGGTTTGGAAAAACAACGAAGAGTGGAGCAAAGACAAAAGAAGAAAAATCGACAGGGCATCCAAAGCCTTCTTTATAGTTCCATAATGCAATTGCCAAAGTCAAGCTAATGACTCTAAACAAGCACTTCTTGGGAGGTAACCTAAGCGTTTTATTGTTTTATTATTTTGTTCTTTTGTTTTTGATTAATAGGATAGTTTAAGTTATTTTATAGTTTTTATTTAGGAATTCATCAGCCATATCCCGTCTTCCTTTAGGTTTATAAGTAGTCAAGTTGGTTATTAGATGTTTGAGCTAAGTAACACTTGTTCCATATATTTAATATATAAAATTTGATTTTTCAGGAACATGACATCGCGGAACAATTATACCAACAGTGACAAGGAGAAAACATGAAAAATCACAAGTTTGGGGAGAAAAGTTAGAAAAGAGGTCCATTAAATTCAACATCAGAGCATCAGACCATCATTGCCAATTCAGACAATTCAGGAAAGTCCTCCTCCTTTTATTTTAATTTCACATTGGGGAGAATGTTTAGTTTAAGTTTGAGAGGAGTATATTATAAATTGCCTAATTACCTATATTTTTTTATTTTTCTAACTGCTTGAATTTTTCAATTTGTGTGATTTGTGTACAAATTTTTCTTTGATTTGTGTGCATTTTTTAATTTCTTAATTCTGTGCATTGTTTAAAAAAAATCATTGTGTTTTGCATGCTTGTGTGAGTTAGATAGTCTTGCCAATATTGATTTGTGTAATTGAGAACATGCGTTGGTTTATGAATTATGAATAAGTTATGTGTTTGAGTTAAATTTTTGCTTATTCATGCTAGACAGAAAATATTTTATGCACGTGAATTGATTGTGGTGTTGTACTTGCGTAGGTTAATTCATGTTTATAGGTTGGACTAGATAACTTAGATGCTAAACCCAAACAACCGTTAAACATTACTATACCCCTAAACCGTTTAGAAGGTTCATCTATTGTAGGGAAATATAGATATTAATGTGGATTCCGTGTGCGCTAATTTTTTTGTGGACTGTCTTGAACTAATAAGATGAAAATTAGGTGAAAACCTTAAATTAGAGGTTGATTTTTGAGAATAGGTATGATGTGATCCAAGAATTGAGCTTGAAGACAGTGAGTTCGAGACGAGACCCGTTGATTATCGAAGGTGGACCGATGATGCGATCAAGGGTAAAGCAAGTAAAACAAATGATGGGATTTCTCATTCGAGAAACCATTGACGGGACGATGTTCGGAGCATAAACTGAAGAAACTTTCATCTTGGTGTTGAAAGTAGAATCAAAATGGATCAATTCAATACAAGTGAGTGAAGAAGAAGCTACCGAAGTCAACTATGCGACCGCATAGTTAACTTGGAGCTACGTTCGCATTCGGGCAAGCAAGGATTTAAGTCGCCAAATTAGTTCTTCTATGTGACCGCATAGAATTACTCTATGTGGCCGCATAGGGTCAATTCGGGAAGAAAATTTCCTTTTTCCGCGTTTTTTCCATATTTGCTAGTATTTTATTCTTAGTCAAATTCTTAATATATTGAACGAATCTTTTCCATATTTTCTAGAATTTTAGAGTTTTATTCCTTTTATAACTTATATTCTAGGATTAGTATAAATATAAGTTTATTTCTTCCATGTAATTTTACGACACATTATTTTGAGATTTAATACGAAAGGCTTATTGCTTTCAATTCCTTGTTCTTAATTGAACACATTGAACTTATCAAGAATTATTCTTGTGGCGTTCTACAAATTAAGTGCCGGTCTTGGGTTTTGTAATCAAGGGGTCCTTCAAGCAATGTTTTTGCTGGGTTTTTTGATTCATTGATTTATGGTTCAATCTTCAAACATTTTATTTGGCTTTTCTGGGGTTTTGAAATAATCTAGTTGTGGGTTTCATAGTTAACGCTGCTACAGGATTCGTATCAGTTGGTATCAGAGCACAGGCTCCAATTAACAGGTTGTATCTTTTTGTTTTCTTCGTTGAGTCTAGTTTTTTTCGCGTTTTTGTCAATTTTTCTTCTTAGTACTTCGTGTTCTTGTTAATTTGTGTCTTAGATCTCGTTCTTCATTGTTTATCTTATCTTTCTTCTTCATTTGAGTCGTTGGTAGTTTAATTCATTGTTTTAGCAAAAAAAAAAAAAAAAAACAAAGGCAGCTTACTGTTCACGTCCAGAAAAAGGAAAAAAAAGTCGAAATTTTTTTTACCATTCACGTTGTTGTTCACTATACAGTAACAGTAAAAAAAAATATTATTATCATTATTGTTATTTTATTGTGCACTTTACTACCAACAATTGTCGTTTTTTTTAATTTTATCAAGTTCCATTAGTTTCTTTCCCGTCAGTCCATTTAAATTTCTTTGAGTTATTTTTGTATCACAATCCTATAGTTCACATTCGGCTGGGAATTCCACGGGTTTAAACAATCTTTGAGTTCATTGTGTTCTTTGAAGTGCTTGGAAGAATGCACCGAGTGGTAAAAGGCAGAGTGATGAGCTTGTTAGAGGGTAAAAGCTATATTGTGTGATTTTTGAGTGAAAACAGGTGAGACTGATAAATTACTAGTTTTATGATGTTTGAACGCGAGAATTCTAATTCAAGTCGACACGGCAATCATAATAGTGCAACAGATGATTTGATACAGAAGTTTGAGAGTACATTTAGAGTTGTGAGGGATAGGTTGGATCAATAGGACGCTTGGAGGATTAAGCAGGAAGATTGGATGACTAGGTTGGATACATCTGTGGCTAATCTTAGCAGGGGACAGCCAGTGAAGGTGTCAAATGCTAGGGGACCGAGTAGGCGAGAACCTAGAAGGGTGAGGTGTGAAGAGTATGATAGTGATATGGATGAATATGGGGTTAATGACATCGATTGGGGACGAATGAGGAATAGAGGTGTTAGGTTTGAAAGAAGGGATAGGAATAATCATGAAGACGAGATGGATGGGAACCTAGGAAATATAAAAATGACCATTCCACAGTTTAAAGGAAGAAGTGATCCGGAAGTATATTTGGAGTGAGAGAGAAAGGTTGAGTTGATTTTTGAGTGCTATAATTACTTGGAGGAAAAGAAGGTGAAGTTAGCGATTTTAAAATTTATTGACTATGCAATAACTTGGTGGGATCAAGTAGTTACTTCACAACGTAGGTGTGGGGTAGATCGATTAGCTCTTGGGAAGAGTTGAAAGCGTTGATGAGAAAACGGTTTGTTCCTAATCACTACTATAGGGAGGTCCATCAGAAATTGCAAAGTTTGTACCAAGGGTCAAAGAATGTTGAGGATTACCACAAGGAGATGGAGATTCTTATGATTAGGGCAAATGTGGTTGAGGATTAGGAAGCTACCATGGCGCGGTTTTTGAACGGGCTAAATCAAGAAATTGCTAACGTAGTGGAATTGCAACATTATGTGGAGTTAGAAGATATGTTGCATGTAGCCATGAAGGTGGAGAGATAATTGAAGAGAAATGGGACATCTAGGCCACAAATGGGTGCTTTGGGTTCTAATTCATCTTGAAAATTGAGATGGGACAACAAAAAAGGAAATGGGGCTATACCTAAAGGTAGAAATGAATGGCAGAAGGGAAAGAATGAAGGAGATAGCAAAATAATACCAAAATCGGAGTCACAACCATCAAGGAGTCGAGACATCAAGTGTTTTAGATGCTTGAGGTCGGGGCATATCGCTTATCATTGTCCAAACAAAAGGGCGATGGTGTTGCTGGACAATGGAGAGAAGGTGAGTGAAAGTAAAGGTAAATATGATGATATGTCAGCGTTGGAGGAGATTAGTGAAGAAGAGAAGATTGAAGGCGCTGCTGGTGATCTTTTGGTTGCAAGGAGAGCTCTACTACTCATGTCAAGGAGGATGATTCAAAGTTGCAAATGGAGAACATATTTCATACTCGATGCCATGTCAATGATACGGTATGTAGTGTCATTATTGATAGTGGTAGTTGTACAAATGTTGCTGGCGTAGCACTTGTAGAAAAATTAAACTTAACACTATTGAGACACCCTAGGTCATATAAATTGCAATGGTTAAACGAAAGTGGAAAAGTTAGGGTTAATCGAAGTGATATGATCCAGGAGTCGAGCCCGATGAAGGCAAGTGCGAGACGAGACCCATTGATAGTCGATGGCGGACCAATGACGCGATCAAGGGCAAAGAAAGTGAAACAAGGGATGGGATTGCTCGTTCAAGAAACCATTGATGGAACCATGTTCGAGACTCAAAATGGAGCAACTTTCATGTTCAGGTCGAAGGCCGAATCAACTTGGATCAATTTGTTATCAAGCGACGAAAGCGGAGGTTGAAGACAACACCATGCGGCCGCACAAGCAAAACCACATGTGACCGCATGCATGCATACCGAAAACCAAAAGTGCAATTTCAGTTGAACCATGCGACTGCATGGATTTACACCATGCAGCCGCACAGGCCAAAAATTTGGCGAATTTTTCAATTTTGGCAATTTTCCATATTTTGTTAGATTTTGATTCTTTTCCATATTTTGGAGATTATACTTGACTTTTGCACGATTTTTACCTAGTTTTTAGGTTTAGTATAAATAGGAGTTTCCATTCATTTGTTAAAAAACCTTTGACATTATTGATATTGAATTAAAAGTGAGACGTATTGTCTTCTCTTCATCGTTCTTCATTGAACAGTTTTGAACTTATCAAGTGTTAACTTGTGGCGTTCAAACAACCGGATTTAATTCTCGAATTGCGTGATCAAGGGGGTCTTTCAAGCGTCGTTCTTGTTGGGTTTTTTGGTTCGACTTTCTTTTGGGTTAATCCTAAACTCTTGGATTAATTTGGCTTCCTTGGATTCGTCAATCTCGTTGTGGGTTTAGTAGTCAACGTTGCTACGGGGTTCACATTAGTTGGTATCAGAGCTTTGGCTCCAAATTAATTGAAGGTTATATCTTTTCTTTATTTGTTTGGGTCGTTAATTTTTCTTTCTTAGTTTTTCTTCATTCTTGTTTTCTTTTCATTGTTTTGTTGAGTTGTTGGTAGTTTACTCACCTTCTTTCATCAAGGAGTAAAAAAAAAAAAGTTTATTGTACATTCGAGGTACTGTTCCTCTCGAAGTATTGTTCACAAAAAATAAAAAAATATATATATAAAAATTTTTTTGATATCATTGTTTGATTTTGTGTTTTTTTCTACCAACAACAATTCCTACATTATGTTTGAGTTTTGGGATATTCAATTGGGTTCGAGTCTGTCATTCTTCTTTTGAGTCTATTCACATATTCGTGTCAAAACATTCATCTATTCCACTTATTCAAGTCCTTTGAGTCTCGTCGTTTTTGATTAATATTTGATTTGTTTGAATTGCCGGTAAAATAATTGATTTAGTTCACTTGGTTCTTTGAAGTGCTTGGAGGGAGACTTTGAGTGGTAAAAGGCCGAGTGGTGAGTTTAATAGAGGGAAAAAGCCATAGTGAGTGTTTTTGGAGTGAAAATCTTTGTGAGGCATAAAAAAAAATTGTGTGATATGATGTCGGAAAGAGAAGGTTCTAATTCTAACTGAAATGGTAACGACAACAATGCATCAAGGACATGATAAGGAGGTTTGAAAGGGTACTTGGTGATGTTAGGGAGAAGGTAGATAGGCAAGGGGAATGGATGGCACAAATGGGCACTACAATTGCTAATCTTAGCCAGGGACAAGTAGAGATGTCTAATGCTAGGGGGCCGGGTAGGCGTGAATCTAGGAGAGGAAGGCGAGATGAGTATCGTAGTGATGAGGATGATTTTGATAAAAATGACATTGATATGGGTCGAGCGAGGAATAGGGGCGATAGGATGGAAAGATGGGGTAGGAATAACTTGGGAGATGAAGTAGATGGAAATTTGGGGAGTATTAAAATGACTATTCCGCAATTTAAGGAGAGAAGTGATCCGGAAGCATATTTAGATTGGAAAAGAAAGGTTGAGATGATTTTCGAGTGCTATAATTATTCGGAGGAGAAAAAGGTAAAATTAGCGGTGCTTGAATTTGTGGATTACGCGATATCTTGGTGGGATCAAGTACTGACATCACGGCGTAGGGGTCGGGAAAGGCCAATTAGCACTTGTGATGAGTTGAAGATGTTGATGAGGAGGAGGTTTGTTCCGAGTCACTATTATAGGGAAATCCATCAAAAATTGCAAAGTTTGTACCAAGGATCGAAAAGCGTAGAGGATTATCACAAGGAGATGGAAATTCTTATGATTCGGGCTAATGTGGAGGAAGATCGGGAAGCTACCATGGCACGGTTCTTGAATGGGTTAAATCAGGATATTGCAAATGTTGTAGAGTTGCAACGCTATGTGGAAATCGAGGACATGTTACATGTGGCAATGAAGGTCGAGAGGCAATTGAAGAGGAAGGGGACGTCTAGGCAACCGTTAGGTACTTCGACTCCTAATCCAACATGGAAATCGAAGTGGGATGACAACAACAAAAACGGGCCTGTACCTAGAGGTAAAAATGATTGGCAAAAGGGCAAGGATGAAAATGCTAGCAAACGAATATCAAAATCGGAGGCACAACCATCGCGCAATCGGGACATCAAATGTTTTAGGTGTTTGGGAACGGGGCATATTGCTTCTCAATGCCCAAACAAACAGGCGATGGTGTTGCGAGATAATGGAGAGATTGTGAGCGATAGTGATGGCGAGTTTGATGACATGCCGACAATGGAGGGTGTTAGTGAAGAAGAAAAAGTTGAAGGGCCTGTTGGGGATCTAGTAGTCACAAGGCGAGCTCTCACTACTCACGTCAAAGCGGATGACTTGGAGTTGCAACGGGAGAACATTTTCCACACTCGATGCCACGTCAACAATACGGTATGTAGTGTTATAATTGATGGTGGTAGTTGCACTAATGTAGCTAGCGTATCTCTTGTAGAAAAGTTGGATTTAACATTGTTGAAACACCCGAGACCTTATAAATTGCAATGGTTGAATGAGAGCGGCGAGGTGAGGGTGAATCGAAGAGTGTCAATTAATTTGTCAATTGAGAGTTACAAGGATGAGTTAGTATGTGATGTGATGCCAATGCAAGCGGGACATATTTTATTGGGGTGACCATGGCAATACGATAGGAAGGCTATGCATGATGGGTACAAAAATCGATATAGTTTCATTAAGGATGGAAGGACCATTACTCTTGTGCTATTAACACCGGCGCAAGTCTATAAAGACCAATTAAAATTGAGAAGTGACGAAGAGACGAGAGCAAAGGAGTTAGAAAAAATGAGAGCAAATAGTGAGTTGGAGAAAAAGAGAGAAAATGTTGAGATAGCCATTAGAGAGAAAAAGAGAGAGCAATCACAAGAGAGAAAAGAAAGAGAGTGCCCCGAGAGAAGAGAGAAAACACAAAGGAATTTGTTTGCAAAAGAGAGTGATTTGAGGAGGGCGGTAGTTGAGAGAAAAGAGATGATCTTGTTCGTTTATAAGGAATCACTCCTCAATTTTGAGGAAACTAACCCACCCCTCCCTAGTTTGGCTAAGTCTTTGTTGCAGGAATTCGATGATGTATTTTCGGAGGATGCACCAAGTGGATTGCTGCCTATTCGAGGCATTGAATATCAAATTGACTTCATACCTGGAGCTGTCAGCCCAAATCGACCGGCTTATCGAAGTAACCCCGAGGAGACTAAGGAGCTTCAAAGGCAAGTGGAGGAGTTGATGAGCAAAGGATACGTGAGGGAAAGCATGAGTCCTTGTGCGGTACCGATTTTGCTTGTACCAAAAAAGGATGGAACATGGCGAATGTGCGTGGATTGTAGGGCTATCAACAACATAACGGTAAAGTATCGTCACCCTATACCTAGGTTAGATGACATGCTTGACGAATTACATGGTGCTTGCATATTTTCTAAAATTGATTTAAAAAGCGGGTATCATCAAATTCGTATGTGGGAGGGTGATGAATGGAAAACGGCTTTTAAAACTAAATATGGTTTATATGAATGGTTGGTTATGCCGTTTGGACTTACAAATGCACCTAGCACTTTTACGCGTTTAATGAATCATGTTTTACGTGCTTTTATAGGAAAATTTGTTGTGATTTATTTTGACGACATATTAATCTATAGCAAAGACCTAGGAGAGCATTTGGAACATTTAAAGAGTGTGCTAATTGTTTTAAGGAAAGAACAACTCTATGCTAATCTTAAGAAATGCACATTTTGCATGGATAGAGTTATATTTCTTGGTTTTGTGGTTAGTGCTAGTGGGGTAGAAGTAGACGATAAAAAGATAAAAGCTATTAGAGATTGGCCGACACTTAAAAGCATAACGAAAGTTAGGAGTTTTCATGGTTTAGCTAGTTTTTATAGACGATTTGTAAAGGATTTTAGTACTATCACTGCACCACTCACGGAAGTAGTTAAAGAGAGTGTAGGTTTTCATTGGGGTGATGAACAAGAACTTGCATTTAATACTATTAAAGGTAGATTGTGTGAAGCACCTGTTTTGGCATTACCTAACTTTGATAAAACATTCGAGATTGAGTGTGATGCATCAGGAATAGGGATTGGAGCAGTTTTAATGCAGGATTAGAGGCCTATTGCATACTTTAGCGAGAAATTAAGTGGAGCTACTTTAAATTATCCTACATATGACAAAGAACTTTATGCACTTGTTCGAGCTTTGGAGACTTGGCAACATTATCTATGGTCGAAGGAGTTCGTACTACACACCGATCATGAGTCACTAAAGCACTTGCGGGGACAAGTTAAATTGAACAAGAGGCATGCATTGTGGATGGAATTCATTGAGACCTTTCCATACGTCATTCGGTATAAACGAGGTAAGGAAAATGTGGTGGCGGATGCGTTGTCACGAAGGTACATATTGCTAACTACTCTTGATTCTAAGTTACTTGGGTTTGAACATATTAAGGAATTGTATGAAAAAAATATTGAATTTTCGGATATTTATTTATCATGCATAAAAGGGGCTGTTGATAGGTTCTTTAGGCATGAGGGGTATTTATTTTGGGAAAATAGGTTATGTGTTCCCAATTGTTCTATTCAGGAGTTGTTAGTAAGGGAGGCACATAGTGGTGGGTTGATGGGACACTTTGGGGTTCAAAAGACTTTAGATGTATTGAAGGAGCATTTTTATTGGCCTAAGATGAAAAGTGATGTTGAGCGAATTTGTAGTCGATGCATAGGTTGTAAAAAGGCTAAATCTAAGGTTTTACCACAAGGTTTGTACACACCTTTACCTACACCTAGTGAGCCTTGGGTTGATATCTCGATGGACTTTGTTTTGGGTTTACCTAAGACTAAGAGAGGTCAGGATTCTATTTTTGTGGTTGTAGATAGGTTCAGCAAAATGGCATATTTTATACCATGTCACAAAACTGACGATGCCACAAAAATTGCTGACTTATTCTTTAAAGAGATTGTGTGTTTACATGGGGTTCCTAGAAGCATAGTGTCGGATCTGGATGTCAAATTTTTGAGTCACTTTTGGAGAGTTTTGTGGGGTAAGTTAGGCACTAAGTTACTATTTTCCACAACTTGTCACCCACAAATGGATGGGCAAACCGAGGTAGTAAGTAGGACTATGACACAATTGTTACGCACAGTAATCAATAAAAATTTGAAGAGTTAGGAGGAGTGTCTACCATTTGTTGAATTTGCATACAATCGAGCTGTTCACTGTACTACGTCATATTCTCCATTTGAAATTGTATATGATTTTAATCCACTAACTCCTTTGGATTTGATTCCTTTACCTGTGAATGAAGGTGGTAGTTTAGATGGCAAAAAGAAGGCGGAATTGGTTAAGTCACTCCATGAAAAGGTAAAAGTGCAAATTGAAAACAAAAGTAAGTTGGTTGCGTCGCAGGCGAACAAAGGTAGGAAGCGCGTGACATTCGAGCCAGGAGATTGGGTTTGGGTGCACCTTAGGAAAGAGCGGTTTCTGGAGCAAAGAAAGTCCAAGTTGCAACCGAGAGGTGATGGTCCATTTCAAGTGATTGAAAAGATAAACGACAATGCTTACAAGTTGGACCTTCCAGGTAAGTACAATGTTTCGGCTACTTTTAATGTATCTGATCTCTCTCTGTTTGATGCAGGTCAGATTCGAGGACGAATCCTTTTGAAGAGGGAGGGGATGATATGATCCAGGAGCCGAGCCCGATGAAGGCAAGTGCGAGACGAGACCCGTTGATAGTCGATGGTGGACCAATGACGCGATCAAGGGTAAAGCAAGTGAAACAAGTGATGGGATTGCTCGTTCAAGAAACCATTGATGGAACCATGTTCGGGACTCAAAATGGAGCAACTTTTATGTTCGGGTCGAAGGCAAAATCAACTTAGATCAATTTGTTATCAAGCGACGAAAGCGGAGGTTGAAGACAACACCATGCGGCCGCATAGGCAAAACTACATGTGACCGCACGCATGCATACCGAAAACCAAAAGTGCAATTTCAGTTGAACCATGCGACTGCATGGATTTACACCATGCAGCCGCACAAGCCAAAAATTTGGCGAATTTTTCAATTTTGGCAATTTTCCATATTTTGTTAGATTTTGATTCTTTTCCATATTTTGGAGATTATACTCGACTTTTGCACAATTTTTACCTAGTTTTTAGGTTTAGTATAAATAGGAGTTTCCATTCGATTGTTAAAAAACCTTTGACATTATTGATATTGAATTAAAAGTGAGACGTATTGTCTTCTCTTCATCGTTCTTCATTGAACAATTTTGAACTTATCAAGTGTTAACTTATGGCGTTCAAACAATCGGATTTAATTCTTGGATTGCGTGATCAATGGGTCTTTCAAGCGTTGTTCTTGTTGGGTTTTTTGGTTCGACTTTCTTTTGGGTTAATCCTAAACTCTTGGATTAATTTGGCTTTCCTGAGTTCGTCAATCTCGTTGTGGGTTTCGTAGTCAACGTTGCTACGGGGTTCGCATCACGAAGAGTGTTAATTAATCTCTCAATTGGAAGTTACTGGGATGAGGTGGTGTGCGATGTAGTACCGATGCAGGCGGGACATATTTTGTTAGGGACACCTTGGTAGTATGATAGAAAGGCTAAGCATGATAGGTACAAAAATCACTACAGTTTTGTTAATGATGGAAAGACCATTACACTTGTGTCATTAACTCCGGTACAGGTATATGAGGATCAAATTAAGTTGAAGAATGTGGAAGAAAGAAGAGTAAAAGAGCCAGAGAAGAGGAGAGAAATAGTGAGGGTGTAAGTAAGAGAGAAAAATGGTGAGGTGGCTATTAAAGAGAAAAAGAGAGAGGAGCCACAATAGAGAAAAGAAAGAGAGTCTTCCGTGAGAAATGAGAGGTCACCAGTGAATTTCTTTACAAAAGAGAGTAATTTGAAGAGAGCGGTAGTTGAGAGGAAAGAAATGATTTTGTTGCTGTATAAAGAAATGCTCCTCAATTTTTGAGAAAACTAACCCATCCCTCCTTAGTTTGGTTAAGTCTTTGTTGTGGGAATTCGAAGACATATTCCTGGATGACATACCTAGTAGGTTGCCACCCATTCGAGGCATTGAACACCATATTGACTTCATACCTCGAGCTATCATCCTAAATTGACCAGCTTACCGAAGCAATCCCGAGGAGACAAATGAACTTCAGAGGCAGGTAGAGGAGTTGACGAGCAAAGGTTATGTAAGGGAAAGTATGAGTCCATGTGCAGTACCAGTATTGCTCGTGCTAAAGAAAGATGGGTCTCGGAGAATGTGTGTGGATTACAAAGCCATCAACAACATAACAGTAAAGTATCATCACCCAATTCCTAGGTTAGATGATATATTGGATGAATTGCATGGTACATGTATCTTTAGTAAAATCGATCTTAAGAATGGGTACCATCAAATTCGCATGAGGGAAGGTGATGAATGAAAAACTGCATTTAAAACTAAGTATGGCTTGTATGAATTGTTGGTTATGCCATTTGGACTCACTAATGTACCGAGAACTTTATGCATTTAATGAATCATATTTTATGTGCTTATATAGGAAAATTTGTTGTGGTTTACATTGATGACATCTTAATCTATATCAAAAACCTTAATTAGCATGTTGAACACTTGAGATGTGTGCTAGTGGTGTTAATGAAAGAACAACTGTATGCTAATTTCAAGAAATGCATATTTTGTATGGATAAAGTTGTCTATCTAGGTTTTGTGGTTAGTGCTAACGAGGTAGAGGTGGATGAAGAAAAGATAAAAGCTATTAAATATTGGCCTACACCTAAAACTATAACTGAAGTTAGAAATTTCCATGGTCTGCCTAGTTTTTATAGGCGGTTTGTAAATGATTTTAGCACAATCACTGTACCTCTCACTGAAGTCATTAAAAAGAGTGTGAGTTTTTATTGGGGTAATGAATAGGAGCATGCATGTAGTACCATTAAGGATAAATTGTGCAAGGCACTTGTTTTGGCATTACTTGATTTTAACAAAACTTCCGAGATTGAATGTGATGCATCAGGAATAGGTATTGGAGCAGTTTTAATACAGAAAAGGAGACCGATAACCTATTTCAGCGAAAAGCTAAGTAGGGCTGCACTGAACTACCCAACATATGACAAAGAGTTGTACTCTCTTGTTCGGGTGTTGGAAACATGGCAGCACTACTTGTGGTCGAAGGAGTTCGTTGTTCACACTGATCATGAATCATTGGAGCACTTGCGGGGTCAAGAAAAATTGAACAAGAGGCATGCTAGGTGGATGGGAGTTTATTGAGACATTTTCCTACGTCATCAAGTACAAGCAAGGTAAAGAAAATATAGTGGCAGATGCGTTATCCCGAAGGTATGCCTTGATAGCTTCTTTAAGTGCTAAATTGCTAGGATTTGAACATATTAAGAGCATGTATGAAATTGATCTAGATTTTTTCAATATTTATAAATCTTGTGAAAAAGGGGTTGTTGATAAGTTCTTTAGGCATGAGGGTTGTTTATTTTGGGAAAATAGGTTATGTGTTCCTAATTGTTCAATGCAAGAATCATTGGTGAAAGAAGCACATAGTGGTAGATTGATGGGACATTTTGAGGTACAGAAAATTTTGGAGATGTTGGTGGAGCATTTCTATTGGCCTAAGATGAAAGTAGATGTTGGGAGAATTTGTAGTCGATGCTTAACATGTAAAAGGGCTAAGTCTAAATTTTTACCTCAAGGGTTATACACACCACTGCCTACGCCTAGTGAACGTAAGGTTGACATTTCTATGGATTTTGTTTTGAGTTTACCTAGGACTAAGAAAGGACAAAATTCTATTTTTGTGATGATAGATAGGTTTAGTAAAATGGCACACTTAACAAAACCGACGATGCCACATATATAGCTGACTTGTTCTTTAAAGAGGTTTGCATGGGGTTCCTAAGAGTATAGTATCTGACAGGGATGTGAAATTTTTGAGTCATTTTTGGAGAGTGCTGTGGGGTAAGTTAGGAACAAAGTTGTTATTTTCAACAATTTGTCACCCACAAATCGATGGGCAAACTGAGGCAGTCAATAGGACCATGATTCAACTATTCCGCACAGTTAGCAATAAGAACTTGAAAAATTAGGAAGAGTGTTTTCCTTTTGTTGAGTTTGCTTATAATCGTGTTGTTCATTCTACTACTTCATTTTCACCTTTTGAAGTCGTTTATGGTTTTAATCCACTAACCTCATTGGATTTAGTTCCGTTACCTGTGAATGAGCGAAGCAGTTTAGATGGTAAAAGAAAAGGAGAGTTGGTGAAAACACTCCATGAAAAGGTATAGCTGCAAATTGAAAACAAAAGCAAGGTTGTTACATCATAGGCAAACAAGGGTAGGAAGCGTGTGACATTCGAACTAGGAGACTGGGTTTGGGTACATTTCAGAAAGGAACGCTTTCCAAAGCAAAGGAAGTCAAAGTTGCAACCGCGGGGAGATTGTCCATTTCAAGTCACCGAGAAGATCAACGACAATGCATACAAGTTGGACCTACCAGGTGAATATAATGTTTCAGCAACTTTTAATCTGTCTGATCTCTCTCTCTTTGATGTAGGTACAGATTCGAGGACGAATTCTTTTGAAGAGGGAGGGGATGATGTGATCCAAGAATCGAGCTTGAAGACGGCGAGTTCGAGATGAGACCCGTTGATTATCGAAGGCGGATCGATGATGTGATTTAGGGCAAAGCAAGTAAAACAAGCGATGGGATTGATCGTTTGAGAAACCATTGATGAGGCGATGTTTAGAACACAAAATGAAGCAACTTTCATGTTGGGGTCGAGAGCCGAATCAAAATGAATCAAATCAATACAAGTGAGTGAAGAAGAAGCTACCGAAGTCAACTATGCAACCGCATAGTTAACTTGGAGTTGCGGTAGCATTTGGGCAAGCAGGGATTTAAGTAACCAAATTGGTTCTTCTATGCGACTGCATAGAGTCAAGTCGGGAAGAAAATTTCCTTTTTCCGCATTTTTTCCATATTTGCTAGAATTTTATTGTTAGTTAAATTCTTAAGATGTTGAACGAATCTTTTCCATATTTTCTAGGATTTTAGAGTTTTATTCCTTTTATAACTTATATTCTAGGATTAGTATAAATATAAGTTTATTTCTTCCATGTAATTTTACGACACATTATTTTCAGATTTAATACGAAAGGCTTATTGCTTTCAATTCCTTGTTCTTATCAAGAATTATTCTTGTAGCATTCTACAAATCGAGTGTTGGTCTTGGGTTGTGTAATAAAGGGGTCCTTCAAGCAACATTTTTGCTGGGTTTTTTGATTCATTGATTTAAGGTTCAATCTCCAAACTTTTTTTTTTTTGGCTTTTCTGGGGTTTTGAAACAATTTAGTTGTGGGTTTCGTAGTCAATGTTGCTACGAAGTTCGCATCAAGGTGTTTAATAAGGGGCATTGCACTAATCACTGCGCTAGAATAAAATAAAGAAAAAAAGAAAGAGAAAATATCCCAATGAGGACAACTTTAATAATCTCATTGTAAATCATCTCTTCGTACCCTTTATGACTCAAGTAATTAAGTCTGTAAGGGTTTAAAACCTAATGCTCTAAAGTCATCTAATTAGAGCATCATTGGTCTAAAGTTTGCTACAAAAGTCATTTAGAAAGCTTAAGGGAGGGATGTCCGCACAAATGGTGATTAAAGAATAAATTTATATCTGAAAAAAGAAAAAAAAGGAGAAAAAATAGATATCAAATGCCTTGATTAAGCCCCTAACAGTTATTTTAGATGATTAGACCTTTGATAAGGGATTAGTAATTTGATCGATTCTTAGAGGTTAAACCAGTCAAAAAATATAGCGAGTATCCTCATTTGTTGACATGTTGAACTGTAATCAGTGAAATCTAATCAAAATTGAGCGATGTAAGAAACTAGTATTGAAAATTCACCTTAGATTGCACCGTTGAGAAGAGAAAAGAAAATAAGCCTGGGGCGTATGAATCTTACGAGAGAGGTAAGGAATTATTTGACTTTTAAGATCAGGAATTGGATCAATTTATTATTATACAGCATTGCATTTAATTCTCTCCACACACATACCCGTTTTGCATTGAATATGTGAGACTTTAGCTTGTACATTATAACTTTGAAGTGATTAGTGAAATTGATGTTATATTTTTAATTCTAAGCTATGAAGGCAAGATACCTGGCTAAACTTGTTTTTAAGTTATTTGTGTTCTTGTTAACGATTTTCTATGGTTTAGTGTTTGCTCGAGGATTAGCAAAATATTAAGTTTGAGGGTATTTGATGAGTGTTCTACACTTATGATTTTGTGTATCACTTAACCCATTATTATGCCACTCTTGAGAGTATTTTAGATGTGTAAACATGTGATTTTCATGTTTTACAGTTTGGATAAAGGGTTGAAAAGAGGGGATAGATGAGGCTAAGTGAAAAAAATGAAGAAGGAAGACAAAATACAAGAACTGAAGGGGGCAAAAGAGATGGTGCCCCAGTGCCTCGCTACAACGCCATATTAAAGTAGAAGAAAAAGAAGTAGCGAGCCGTAGTAAGGCGTCACCTTCCGAGGAAGTAACTTCACCAATTTCTGGATTTTTTCACAGCCCAGCCCACTTCCAAATTGTAGTGCAACTCCAAAGAATTATAAATACCACTTACAAGACCTAATGAAGAGGGGTTGGAGTCGGCAACACTAGGGGGCAGCCGATAGACAAATTGGAGAGAGAGGGCAACCACCCAAATTCAAGAATTGGGGAGAATCTAGAGAGAATTACATAGATTTCAGCCGCCTAACACAAGATCCCAAATACAGAGCTTGACTGGAAGAGCTTTAGCTAACCGAAAATTGTAGAAGGAACGAACCAGAGGGAACTTCAAGCAGACAACCGACATACAATCTAGAAGAAGAGAAAAAAGTGAACGGCTGGACAACTTTGAAAGAGTCAAAGGGTAGAATTTAATTGGAGGAGTAGAACAATGGAAGAATCTATTACACTCCAAAAGAGTTTAATTTCTTTTCTTTCCCCTTTACATTTTCCATTATAATTTGTATGAATTTCATAGACTTTATCATAAACTAAACAACTTACTTAGAGTTTGAAGTAGCCAAATCGAAATTATGGTTTGATTAACTAATTAAATATTTCGTTTGATTTCCCGCATATATTTAATTCTGTTAAGGTTTTTGATGCTTTCAATTGGCTAATTAACAATTAAATGATTTGATGCTAGTCAATTTCGACACTCGAGAGAAGAGGAATTTAGGCGTGATCATAAGATTGACATGACATAGGTTTTATAGGTTTCGAGAGAAAGTATAAATCTGTTAAGCTTACTTTACAAAAGAATCAAAACTTTTATTAAATTCTTGATTTTCAATTTTGAACAGAGATGTTGGAATTGGGATCTAGGGTTAATTTCTAATCGGTCCTCGAGAGAGGTGGTTAAAAATACATTAGGATTCTTGCTTTTAAATATGGGAAAATTAATCGGAATAATTGAAAATCGTTGAATCATATTGGAGAGTTAGGTGAAATCAATCCCTAGCACCTCTCATTTGATAATTTGCATTCTTCCAATTTGTCGCATCCAATCATGTTAGATTAGTTTAAATCATTCATTCATAAGACATTCATCCATTCAATCATACATTCATCTAAATAAAGTAGAGATTACACAATTATGGTACTTAATGAAAATTAAATTACAATCCCTATGTGTTTGACACTCTATTTCAATACCATATTATAAAACTTGGCACCATATACTTGCGGTATAAATCACGTTGCAGAAAACGCATGGCACTACCTCAAAGATCAGTGAGTAATAGAAGACATTTTTCAAAGTTTAGTGGCCAAAATTCTCTCAAAGTTTAATGGTGTGATGGGATGACACGTATGCATTCTGTCAACCACGTCACCAATTTCGTTAGAGGTTTGAGACGGAAGTTATGTTAGTGAGTAACATACAATATTTTCCAAAATTAAGTGGCCAAAACTCGACATTTTAAACTTTAGTGAGCAGTCGAAGACAATGACTTAAAATCAATAACCAAAACTCGACATTTTAAATTTCAATAAACAATGAAAGACATGGACCTAACTTCAGTAACCATTGAAACAATTAACTCCCAAGTTTTCCCAAAAATAACCTCAAACGCTGGGATATGGAAATTGCTGGTCTGCCAGGTCCTTTCTCACAGGGGTCTTACAGGGCGTCTCACATGAGAAGTGGGTCCTGCATTAAAAAAGTACCCCATAAATCCGACCCCCTCCCCTGCTGGTTTTGTGTGAGGGCCTGACCCGATAAGTGCTTTAGCCGTCTCATGCTTGTCATGTACTGTTGCAATCACCTCCTCGCTTGCCTTCCTCTATGTTTCCACTCCATCCCAAGTCCCAACCTATTTAGATTCGACCTTGAGAGTTCTACCATCTTTGAAAGAAAATATGGTGGAGAGATATTGTAGCGAGAGCATGGTTAAGATACAGAAAGGAGGAAGGAAAATGAAAATAGGTTTGGATTGAATTGGGAATATGGGGTGTGGTGTGCCGGGGTAGGGTGGAGTTGGATAAATTAATTAATTTAATAATATCAATAATTGAATTGAGACCTGATTTATGATTAAACAAACTTCTCTGATTTTTGAAATGTGATCTTTAAATGCCTAGTGTAGTGTAATTTCCACTTAAATTAAAGGCTATCGAATTCAGTTGAACCCATTTAAAATGATCTAATAAGGTTTCGATTTTGGACTTTGATGCATCCAATTAAAGTGTGGGTTTTGTGTGTGTACAGATCGGACCCAAGTTCCTAATTTCATGATGGGTCAAATTAGATCAAAAGGGAATCCGTATATAAGTACGGTTGTGGTCCCTGAATCACACGTAGAGAGATTTTATTTTGTTAGTTCTCTTTTGCATCCAATCATAGAGAAAAAATGAGACTACGTGTTGATTTGAAAGACTAAGCCACATGATTCAATTATTACAATAATCATATTTGATTCAGGCACGCTTCCGCTATAGATCTTGATTTTTTGATGATCCAACATGAAAGATCCAGTGATTATGAAGGTAATGAATTTTTTACGAGTAGTATCAGAGTCTTTTCATGTTGAATCATTGAGAATCAAAGTTTTGTGATTTGGTTCTCGCAATATTTTGAAAGTTTTCAGATTTGACAATTTCGGATCTAGTTTTGTTGAATTTGAAAACTCTTCGCCATGTTATTCTTGGTTGTCTTCCTAGATCTGGATTAAAATTTTTAGAATTTATGGTTTGAATTTCTCAATTTTGAGATCTGAATTTTAGCCCTAAAATTTTACATTTTTGGATTGTTGGTGTCAAGTTTTTGATTCAAGAAACATGTTTATATGGATCGAGATCAAGCAACCTGTTTTTGTGCGAGAAGTTTGTCATGGAACCACGTAAATTTCCTTTTCATATGATTACAAGAAAATCAGATTTGTGACATTATTTGGAAAGATTTTTATGTGGGACCCGTGTGATGTGTAAATCACTCATGTTAGATTATTAAAGACAATTTGCGTTTGAATCAATTGCTGGCTTTCTCTGCATTTCTTTATTGTTTGGGAAGAAAACAATTAATCATGGCTGCCATGTGAGAGGAATTAAAACAATTGAATATGATTCCTGATTGCGACCACCGCCGTTTGATGAATTCTTTCCTCTTTTGGATTTCAATTGTGAATGAATTGTTTAATGCGGCTGGCTGCCAATCGAATCTGTTTAGCGAAGTGTAATTTCCAATGTTTTGAAAATCGGACTGGATCGGCCGGTTCAATTGGGAACCGGTTCAAAATCCAGTCCGATTAATGCCCAAACCCCATTAATTTCCAAATCGGTAAAAAACCTGTAGTCCAACCCATTAAAGCCGGTTAACCGTAGGCCCAGATCCGGTTTTCCCGGTTTGATTTGTTTTGACATAATATTTTAGAGGTAATTTCACCCAATACATCTTTTAATAAACATATCCTGTTTTTACATTTTCCATTGTTTTTCACCAAATATACTGCAATTTTTGTAGTATATCTGAAAAGTATAAATTATTATCAATTCCATAACATAATATATCATTAAATTCCCTACCATAATTCACTCCCTACCCCAATTCACGCCCCAATTTACCCAAACCCTCATCTTTACCTTTTCTAGCACAGAAGTTAGAATCCGGTAAATCCAGTAAGGATCGACACAAGAACATGACAGTTTATATTCCCTCTTATCAGCCTGTTCAAGAAACTGTGATTAAGCCATATGCTCAACACAAGAAGATCGTATTTCAACGATTTATGTTCGAAAATGTTAAACCAATTTTCTTTGGGCTGCCTCACAATTTTTGGCCCATTGATTACGGACCGGGTTGCAAAGAAGTCGCACCCAATTGAAACACGATTTAACGCCTCAAAGGGGTTGAGTATCAGCCGTAAACGTGGCCGATCCTCAACCCTTGGATCCCATCCTTTGGTTGACCAGATATTTTAACTTGGTTTTGGCCCTTTCATTCGCCAGAAGCTTTGTGACTCTCTCTCTCTCTCTGTCTTTTCCCTTTCTCTGAGTGCAGTTAGGGTTTGATGAATATTTCTCTCTGTAAATTCGATCTTCATCTTATTGGTGATTCTTCCATATGTTATGTAAACGAGAGTAGAATACTTTCATGGTAGAAGTTGATCTTTGTGATTTTCTATAGAATAGAGGCTAGAGAGATATATCGAAGAAACTTTCAGTTTCTTCGTACATTTGTAACATTTCTTGGTTCTTCTTAGTGGATCTTGAGTTCTATCTGTGCAACAGATGCTCAACGGGTGATTAGGCCTAAAGGTTGAACATCCGGGCCCCTTTTTGGGGCGAAAAATTCTGGTGTTGATTTTATTATTTCTGCAATCAATTTTAAACGTGATAACCACAAAATATTTTCGATTTGGACCTAACAGTGGTATTAGAGCGAGTTATTGTGTGGAAATTTTTTTTTTTTTTGACCTTTCGTCTCAATTTTTTTTTTATTTCTCTGTTTGTATATTGCAGATCTCAAAACTTCGAATTAAAATTTTTTAAAAATTTGTTGTTTTACATAATCGAAATTATTCTTTTCAGAAAATAGTAAACTGTTTTTTGTTAGAAGTTCTATAATTCGGAGTTCAACTCGGTTGTTTTGATTTACCTTCTCTACTGGAATCTTGAAGTTTTTCTATTTTTATTTTTTATGAACTGTTGGTTATTCTTGTTCTAACTTGTTTTTTGATGACTCGTGCTGAGTTTTGACGAGTTGTGTTGACTCACTAAGTGTTCTGCTGAGTTCTAGCTTTCTTGCTGAGTCATTACTGAGTCTTGGTGACTCGCTGGTTTTTCTTCAACCTGGATTCCTGAGCTGGATTCGTATCCTGCATACCCTTAGTGCTTCCCTTAATCTGAAACTGTTGATTTTTAGGCTCTGGTATCTTTCTTGAAACCCCCTCTATAAACAGTTATTCTTTTACTTTTTTTTTTTTTGGAAATTGGTTATTAAGGTAAGTAATTCTCCATTACTTTCCTTTGTCCAAGATCTCCTGCGAGGATCTGGAAATCTGAGGGAATAGTGGAATTAAGAATTATAAGCTCTTAAACCTTTTTCAAAATATCATATATTGACTGTTTGAACTGTATAATAAGTAGGTATAAACTCTAGAATATCCTGCATTATTATCTGTTCTGTTTTTTAAACAAGCATCATAACTTGCCTGAACTATTATACTCTAAGTGTTGTAAGATAGCTGCTGTGTGCTAGGAATCTGTAATAATGTCCACTACTCATAAATTTGAACTTGAAACTTGGTCTAGCACTGGAGACTTCAGTCTCTGGCGCCAGAAGATGAGGGCATTACTTTTACAACAAAGATGTGCTGTAGCCCTTGATGGTCAATGGGCTGTAGAAATAAGTGCCTATATGAGACAAGAGTTAGATGATACTGCATGGAGTACAATATTCTTACATTTATCTCATAATGTTATTAGAAAAGTAGGAGAAACCACCTCTGCTGCTGCATTGTGGACTAAATTGGAAACTCTGTGTCTAACCAAAACCATGCCAAATAAATGTTATCTTCTTAGGCAATTTTACAACTTCAGGTTTGATCCCTCATCTAATCTAGAAGAAAACCTTGACGGATTTAATAAATTGATTTAGGATTTAGATAACTGTGATGAGGAAATTTCTAATGATCAATAAGTTGTTACTCTTTTAAACTCACTAAGTGAGAAATATAAAGACATCAGAAATGCCCTGGAATATAGGGGTCAAGAACTTACCATAGATAAGATTACTACAGCCTTAAGAAATAGAGAACTTGAACTAAAGGCTGAAACAAAAGATCTTAAGTATGGTGAAGGGTTATATGTAAAAGAAAGGGTAAATCAAATCAAGAAACAATATCAACAAAGCTCTAATTTCCATAAGAAATGGAAATCTCCCAATCCCAAACCCAAAGAAAAGAATAAGAATCATGTGAAGACAAAAAATCATATCAGAAAGTGTTATTATTGTGATAAGACTGTACATCTAATAAAAGATTGCTTTAAGAAAATTTCTGATATGAAAGAGAGAAATAATCTTGATGGTTCTGCAGCTGTGGCCTGTAGAAATGAACCTGACATTCAAGGTGTTGTTCTTGTTAACACCTATTCTAGAGACCCAAAAGAATGGGTTCTGGATTCAGGATGTACATTTCACATGTGTCCCAAAAGAGAGTGGTTTTCTGAATTTGTTGAATTTAGTGGAGGGCAAATTCAAATGGGAAATGATATGAGTTGTCAAATAAAGGGAAATGGGAAGGTTAAGTTGAAGTTAGAGAACAACTATATACTTGAACTACAGAACACCAAGTATGTGCTTGAACTTAGAAGAAACCTTATTTCCTTAGGAGAGCTTGATGATAAATACACTATTATGATAAATAAAGGCCTCCTAGAACTGCAAAAAGGAAATAAAACTGTATTATCCTCCCCTAAAACTAATGGTATATATACCATTACTGCAGAACCAATTGCCAGTCACTGCAGTGCAGCCTTAAACTCTGAAATGAATAAGTCCTTAATTTGGCATAATAGACTTGGCCACATTTCTGAAAAGGGACTAACAATTTTGAAAAGACTTGCTTGTTTTGGAAATGATAAAATTGAAGGGTTGGAATTTTGTGAAAATTGTATACTAGGAAAGCAGAAAAGATTACCTTTTAAAACGGGAACCTATATATCCACTTCAATTCTGGAATATTTACATGCTGACCTCTAGGGTCCAGCATCAATAAACACTTTAAGTGGATTTAGATATTATTTACTAATTGTTGATGATTTCTCAAGAAAAATCTGGACTTTCTTGATGAAACAAAAATCTGATACTTTTCATACCTTCAAAAATAGAAAGTCATGATTGAAAATCAAACCAACAAGAAAATTAAAGCATTGAGAACTGATAATGGACTTGAATTTTGCAACCATGAATTTGATACATTTTGCAATGAATTTGGTATTCTAAGACACAGAACTGTTACACATACTCCTCAGCAAAATGGAGTTGCTAAGATAATGAATAGATATCTATTGGAAAAAGTGATGTATGTTATACAATTCTGGTCTTCCAAAGTTTTTCTGGGGAGAAGCCCTAAAAACTGCAACCTTTCTAATAAATAGAAGTCCATCCAGTGCTATTGATTTTCAAGTTCCTAAAAAGTTGTGGTCTGGGCATACACCAGATTACAATAAACTTAAAGTTTTTGGCTGCTCTGCCTACTCACATCAAAGTGAAGGCAAACTTGAACCAAGGTCCTTAAAATGTGTTTTTCTGGGTTATGGAGAGGAAACAAAAGGGTACAGACTGTGGGTTAAAAACCAAAATGGTTTTAAGGTGATCATCAGTAGAAATGTCATCTTTAATGAGGAAGACATGCCTTGTAAAGAATCACCTGATGAAAAAGTCAGTGAAAATGCACCTATAAGGGAAACCATCTTACAAACTCAAATTGAAAATGCTAATAATCAAGATGATCAAATTGAGGTGGAGTCCACTCAATCTGATAATAATAATGAGCAAGACGAACATGAAAATGAAAACGAAATCACTAATCCTACTCTAGAAAACTATCAGTTAACTAGAGATAGAGAAAGGAGAATAATAATTCCCTCCTCCAGATTTAATAATGATGATTTCGTTACTCTATTTTCTGCCCTTGATTCTTTAAACTCTGAACCTACTACTTATGATGAAGCTATTACTCATCCAGATTCTGATTTGTGGAAAAAGGCAATGAATGAATAAATGGAATCACTTATCAAGAATAGAACCTGGATTCTTGTTGATAAACCTGAAAATCATAAGATAGTAGATTGTAAATAGATTTTCAAAATTAAACAAGGGGATATAAATTCTGAAGATAAAAGATACAAGGCCAGATTAGTTGCTAAGGGCTTTACTCAGAAAGAAGGAATTGATTATAATGAAATATTTTCACCTATGGCAAAATATACTTCAATCAGAATTTTACTTGCTCTAAATGCCCATTTTAACTAGGAATTGGAACAACTTGATGTCAAAACAGCATTTCTAAATAGTGAACTTGATGAGATAATATATATGAAGCAATCCATGGGGTTTGAAGTAAGATCCAAAATTGAAAAGGTGTGCCTGTTAAAGAAATCACTTTATGGGCTGAAACAAGCCCCTAGGCAATGGTACATTAAATTCAATTCCTATGTGCAGACATTAGCGTTTGTAAAAAGCAAATATGATACCTGCCTATTTTATAAAGGCTCTGGAGGGCCTAAATCCATTTATCTGCTACTTTATGTTGATGACATGTTACTTGCCTGTCATGATAAATCTGAAATTGACACTATTAAATCAAAATTGAAGTCTAAATTTGAAATGAAAGACTTAGGGCAAGCTAAAATGGTACTTGGAATGGAAATAGAAAGAGATAGGCAGAATGGTATCTTGTTTCTAAAACAACACTCTTATGTGAAGAAAATTCTTGAAAATTTTTCTATGGTTGAGTCCAAACCTACTACTTTACCCATTACAGATCATTTCAAACTTTCAAGTGAATTTTCACCAAAAACTAATGAAGAATTTAAAAGAATGGAAAAAATTATGCTAATGCTGTGGGATCAATAATATATCTTATGGTCTGCACGAGGCCTGATTTGGCACATGGAATTAGTATACTTAGTAGATTCATGGCAAATCTAGTTAAGACACACTGGTTAGCCATGAAATGGATGTGAGGTATTTAGGGGGCTCAACTGATCTTACTTTAGTATATAAAAGGTGCAAAGAAGGAGTAATATTAAAGGGTTACACCGATTCTGACTTTGCTGGTGACTTAGATAAAAGAAGATCCACATCTGCATACATTTTCACTTTGTGTGATGGTTGCATTAGTTGGAAGTCACAATTACAAAAATTGATTGCCTTGTCCTCTACTGAAGCAGAATATATAGCTGTATGTATGCTGTAAAAGAAGCATTTGGCTAAGAGGCTTATTAAATGAAATTAGTTTCATTAATGATTCTGTAAGGATTTATACAGATAATCAAAGTGCCATACACTTAAGCAGGAATCTTGTATATCATGACAGGACCAAGCATATAGATATAAAGTATCATTTTGTAAGAAATATGGCAGAAAAAGGTAAACTGATAAAAATACCTTCTGAATACAATCCTTCAGATTTGGGGACAAAGGTATTACCTTTAAATAAATTCAAAACTTGCTTGAAGATCCTTAATATCACTTGAGGAAGTGGTATTCAAATTCTTCAAGCACAAATTTGTAGTACATATTGTAACTGAAATTTTTGTTTTTACAGGAACTTAGAGCAAACGAAGTAATCACATGTAGAAGTCCAAGATCCACTATTAAGCACCAAAAGAATTGTTCAGCAAGGTGGAGAATGTTAAACCAATTTTCTTTGGGCTGCCTCACAATTTTTGGCCCATTGATTACGGACCGAGTCGCAAAGAAGTTGCATCCAATGGAAACACGATTTAACGCCTCAAAGGGGTTGAGTATCAGCCGTAAACGTGGCTGATCCTCAACCCTTGGATCCCGTCCTTTGGTTGACCAGATATTTTAACTTGGTTTTGGCCCTTTCATTAGCCAGAAGCTTCGTGACTCTCTCTCTCTCTCTCTGTCTTTTCCCTTTCTCTGAGTGCAGTTAGGGTTTGATGAATATTTCTCTCTGTAAATTCGATCTTCATCTTAGTGGTGATTCTTCCATATGTTATGTAAACGAGAGTAGAATACTTTCATGGTAGAAGTTGATCTTTGTGATTTTCTATAGAATAGAGGCTAGAGAGATATATCGAAGAAACTTTCAGTTTTTTCGTACATTTGTAACATTTCTTGGTTCTTCTTAGTGGATCTTGAGCTCTATCTGTGTAGCAGATGCTCAACGGGTGATTAGGCCTAAAGGCTGAACATCCGGGCCCCTTTTTGGGGCGAAAAATTCTGGTGTTGATTTTATTATTTCTGCAATCAATTTTAAACGTGATAACCACAAAATATTTTCGATCTGGACCTAAAAGAAAATCCATTCTACAATCTCTAATTTACACATTTTCGAGATTGTTTTTGAATATATAAAACCATAGAAAAGTTAACATCGGTAAAAGGCAAATTGACAATGTTGTGGGTGACTCGAGCGCTAAGAAGAAGAAAATTGTGAGACTGCATACATATCAGGTAAGAAAGATAGCAAAATTTTATTCAAAAATTTTCGGAGTCACTAATCTGTGGTTTTATTTCGTTGTGTTTATTATTTTTAATTAATTTTTAGTACAGCAGAGTGATTTGAGTATGAAATACACATAAGGTAAATTTTACTTATTCTATTCTTTTTATGTTGATTTTTTTGAGTTTTATATATATCATTTCTTTTGATCAGTGCTGACACAAATTAGTAAAAACAAGTTCCCAGCTTCTAAGGACGTTATAAAGCCACTGCTACAGTTTGGTCCTTAAAGGCGTCGTCGACACGAAAACACGATGGTAAGAGTTTTTGCCAACCGAACGTACACCTCATGGATTCAGTAAGTGTATGCTATTTTCAATTTATGTTGCTGAGATTCCAATAGTTTTACAGTATATTTTCTAATTATTTTGGACGCTAAACCTGAACGTAGTACGTAAACGTGGAAGACGTTAACGTTCAGATTTTTGAAGTTGTATAGATGTATGACGACCGACTCATTCTTTGGTTTCATGGTTCGATCAGGGTACAAGTCTGATGGATGACATAAGGCAATTTCAAAATTCAGGTATGATGACCGACTCATTCTTCGTGATCAACCGCTTAGAAACTGCTTAATTGCTTTATAACTGTCCACTTTCTTCATGGTGGCCAACTTATGGTGGAACTGCCGTCTCTAACTACTACCACTACTCTTTGTCGTTCAACCGTCTTCAACTGAACTCCTTGAATCGTGGAACGTGATAAGAGTGCTTTATAACTGCTTCGATAACTGCACTTTGTTGGGTTCTAGTCATCTCGTTGAAAGGTATCGCCCTTCCAGCCTTATACTGGAACGAATGCCATACATTTGGTTGGCGAGGTTGCGGTCTGAATGTTCTCCCATTATTTACTGGCCTGAATTGCCTCTCAAAAGGCGATCCCTTATAGAACGATGCACCCTGCCCTCTACTAGGCTGAGCGTTTGGGAAAAAACTAGGGCGGTGGTGATGCTGCCATATCCCTGGTTTCTCTACACCTGCACTCACTTCTTTTTTGCATCTTGCACATAGGACGTCTTCGTCCTTTTTGGGCTCCTTTCCTTTGATACGTTCAAAGACGCTGGGATGTGGTCCAACTTCTTCTTCTCCATCATCTATGACCAACTTGAATTTTGGCAACTTGTTTTTGAAACCAGACGTCACTATGTTCACTCCAAGTGGCTGTGGAAAAGGATTTTCATCCACTGCCACCTTCCTCTTATCCTCAAATGTAATTCGTCCTGAGTCAATGGCATCCTGTAACACATGGCAAAAAACCAAACAGTTGTTAGTCAAATGTGGCCATGAATTATGCCACTTACAATATTTTTTACCCTTAACTTGTTTAGGGCTTGGCAATTTGTGCTTATCACTCAGCTTATCTGCTTATCGTTATATAATTTATCAAATATAAGGTCAGCTTTGGTTACATCGAACGAGAACATTCTAGCCTTTATGTTTTCATTTTTTATAGGCTCATCCTTGCCCGACGGTCTAGGCTTAGCCATTATAGGACAAGTATAAGTGTCTCCTTTAACTAATTCGGCCAAACACATTTCGGTTTGATCGTAATACTCGTCATTAATGGTATGAACATCAAAATTTGGGTCTCTATAATAAGTCTCCTTGCTAGAATTTTTCATTTGTTCTTCTTCTCTTATTAATCGTTCATACCTAATCACGTTCGCGCTCAATTGGAAAAGATCAGGAAATTGCTTGTCTTGGAACTTCTTCTTCAGATCAAAGCTTAGACAACCTTGAGCAATTTTGACAAACTCCTTTTCGGGCAAAGGTACAAAACATTTACTTCTTGTTGTCTTGAACCTTTGAAGGAAACCTTCTGCCCATTCGTATGGTATTTGACGTAGATTCGCCAAATCGGCCAAAGTAACTTTAGACTCAGTCTTATAAAACTGAGCATGGAACAATTGTTCCAATTGTTGCCATGTTTGAACAGAGTTTGCTGGCAAATTGACGAACCAGGAGAAGGCTACTCATGTGAACGAACTAGGGAACAGTCTCATTTTATGGTAATCAGTTATGTCACCACTTTGCAGTGTGAATTGCCCTATGTGTTCTAGAGTAGACACCTCTCCTAAACCGGTAAACAATGAGAATTCTGGCACTTTGTACCCTCTAGGCCATGGATATGCTTGGTCTACCCAATCAGGATATGGCTTTGTGTAAGTCGGCCTAATGACAGGATGAACTCCAAAAGCCATCTGGTCCTGTACGATTTCCATAATTTGATTCCTTAACATGACGTTGGGGTCATATGGAATTCCTACAGGTTGGTTGACCGGTTGATTTGCTTGAGGCCTGATGTTTGGTCTTTGATTGGCAACAAAGTTACCATGATTTGGGCCATTGTTATCATTAGCCTGAAAATTTATTTCATCATTAACGCGTGGGGTATTCTGCCCATTATTTAGGACATTATCTCTTACATTTAGGTTACCTCCCAAGTTAGATGTACCAATGCCATTATTCTGATTTGGTATTACACCACCCCCTGGTTTGAAGTAGAGAGATCAAAAGGTGATTCTACCCTTTGATTTGAACTTAGGACTGGGGGATTATGTCCCACAATTGTCCTAGTTTGAAAGTGGTTTGCAAGAGGCACAACTGGCTGATAAATTTGGCCTACTAACTTATTCATTATTTCGTTCAAAGTATTCAGTTGTTTGGCCATGTTGTCATAATGTGCATTCCCATTCTGGGTAAATCTTTCCATATTATGAATATTTCATAGATTTACCTGTTCAACGACATCTTGTGTGAGTTCTCCAAGTAATGCACGCATGGTTCGAGGACTCAACACTGTCATTGGTTCATAACGACTGTGATTGCTCTGATTCTGTCCATCTGTTCGTGGAGAGCTATGTTGCTCCTCATATCGCTCGATCACAGACAGGACTCCTCCCTGACTTTCTGTTTCCTTATCGAATTTCTGAGGCATATTGTTTCACCTTTTGTATCTTCAACACCAAAGACCAATGTCCCATCGGACGTGCCAAATTGTTTCGTGCGGGTAGTCGCTAACACTTAAAAAAGGGATCAGACGATTGTGTAAGGAACAAACCTCTTGAGACAAAGTCCCAGAAAGGGGTGTTTTATTGGCGATGATTTTACAATTGGAACTTTAAACAAAATGCCTCCAAGGGGCGTAAGCACACGAGTACTGAAAAGAAATATTTTAGTCTAAACTAAGAAATTGAAATTACATATTCTCTGTTTGAGAGTTTTTTATTCGGGCTCCTATGCTCTATGTCTTTTCTTCCTTTTATATTCCCTTGATGATCTCTTCGTTAGAAACTGCTTAATTGCTTTATAACTGCCCACTTTCTTCATGGTGGCCAACTTATCGTGGAACTGCCGTCTCTAACTACTGTCACTACTCTTTGTCGTTCAACCGTCTTCAACTGAACTTCTTGAATCGTGGAACGTGATAAGATTGCTTAATAATTGCTTCGATAACTGCAGTTTTGGATAAACATAACATCTTATATTTGCTAAGATCCTAGGCAATTCGAAAGTTTGGGCGAGAATAGGTCATAACCCTGGGCGACTGCAAGACACTTCATTCGCTCAGATCTTGGGCGTCTTGCAAGTTTGGGCGATGGTGTTACCGCGTTCGTGGGCTTCCACTGCATTCGTTAATAACCCTATTTGGGCCTTTATCCTGAATTGCCTAGTTGGCCTTCATTCTTTGGGCTACTCGATTTGGGCTGCACTTTTAGCGTGTCAACGATTACCCTCCAATATGGCAGAATTAATACCAATTATTAATTTTTGCCATATTCACTTTGTGTTTCCCAGCAACATTTGAAATTCCCAAGAATTTCAATTATTATTTCCTTCCATAGCCTGAAAAGGTGCGACGTTACAAACCCTTATAACCCCCAAATACACGCCATTTCAGGCCTCATTATTTCGCGCTTCTCTCTCATAATATTACTGTTCATCTTCTTGCTCATCTGCTACGTTTTTCAAGCAAACTTCAACAAAAATTTATTTCGTTCCCAATGGCTGCTTCACAAACCCAATCTAGTGACTCTTTCAGCTTCGAAGACTTCCAGAAAATCCTCACTCGGCCATATATAACTCCGAACTTCCTTACACCAGCCAATGCCAAACTCAATGAGTTCTATCTAGGTCCTTCATTCAACAACGTCGAGGCCGTAGAACAAGTGGCGGTGGGCCAGCTGTTCCCTTGTACTCAAGGCCCTCCGTTTCTGAACTCTTTGCCGCTGAGGCCGCTTCGCGAAAGAGGTATTCGTACTTGGCCTAAATCTGATGTTATTTTCCGTAGATGGCATGCTCACCTTATGGGCCATGGTCCTACCAAGGCAATTTTTTATAGTGCTAGGATTTTTGATTTGTTAGAAATCTCTTTTCAACCCCCTATTTTTGATCCAGTGCTTTTCCCTATTGCTTTAAGTTTTTGGTCCTCTGAGTATAATACTTTTGTTTTCCCTCTTGGTCCCATGTCCATTACTTTAAGGGATGTTGGGGCCCTAGTAAATTTGCTACCTTTGGACAATACCATTTTCCCTGGTATTTTGATTTCTGGTGTCGCCCCAAAATTTGACAAAAAAACTCATCGAATCCTATTCAAGCCTACAAAGCTGTTATAATCACTCGAGCGTTGAGCCTTCCCATGCTGAGCGTGTGGCCTTTCTTCATATTTGGCTTTGTAAATATATTCTGTGTGTGCCAAGCATGAAGCCTTCTATAAGCTATTTACCCATAGCACATGAATTGGCGCGTGGTAGGCCTCTGAATTTGTGTTCTTTCGTTTTGGCTGCCCTCTATAGAGGCATGGCTTCTCTACAATTCCAATTGAAAAACAGTGCATCTTCCACTGGCAGTGAGCCTCTTTGGTTCACTCAAATGTGGTTGAGAGCATATTTTCCATCACTTGGTGCTCTATCTTTTTCCCTTCATTCTGCTAGCTGCTATGGGCTAGCTATTGACCCACTGAGCCCTGTAAGTATGTCCAGAAGGGACATCTTTTCATTCTTTTATACTTTGAATTCAATTCATTCTTTCTTTCCTTTTCCTCCATTTTTAACTCCAGACTATGTGCAACCCCCATCCACCTTGGACAGATTGAGCACCTCTCTGCTCGTTTGGGTTTAGTTTTTGACTGGGAGGAAGTTGTTCCATGATATTTTGACTGGAACCAATGCCAAAGCTGGGATTGAAATATATGCTCCCTAATTTTTTGCTCGTCAACTTGGTTTTGGCCAAACTTGGCCAGTTCCCCTTTGTTATTCAAGAAATTTGATAGATCGCTTCCACACCATTAATAAGGCAGAGGCAAAATCTATAGATACTCGCAATATTCTTTTGACGAGTAACTTTTCACTAGCCCCCTTCAATTCTAGCCATGCCATCCATCCCCTTTTTGAACAAATCTGGCCATCAGTGAAGCGCAGATTGTTTGCAACTGATGTCAATCGTGTTTTCCATTCACTAGATCAGCCAATCATTTCTTCCACTTCTCCTATTTTGGTCACCCCTATGTCCATTAGGAGTCCTTCCCCCCTTGTTCGTGCTAAATAGTCTGTTCGTCCATCTACTTTTCTTCCTACCAAGCCCACTGTAGCTAAGAGTGCCCCAAGCCGCAAACGGCCAGCCTCAGCATCTCCCATTTTGGAGGATGATGGTGATGATGATGATGATACTCCTCTCATCGTCAGGAGAAAGGTAATTAAATTAGTTTACTCACAAGAATACCTTTCTATACTTGAAACTTTTCTTTGTGCTGATGGTTTATTTGGATTTCTCAGAAAAGTTCAGCCTCTCCTTTGAAGGCTTTGGTGTTGGCAGCTCCTGCTCCATCATCCTCTACTGAGACTGCTTCATCCAAACCCGCTGATGAAGGGACTACGCTTAAAGAGAAACCTTCAGTCCCGAAATCCTCATCACAACCAATGGATAAGCCACCTTTTTCCCAGGGCGCCAACCCCCAAAATGTCGAACCAGAAGGTAATACATTTTTTGATGTTTTACCTTTGCTTGTGCTATTGGGTTTTGATTTGTTGCTTTTTGAGTTCTGCAGATGCTCCCATGGGTTTTCCCATTGTGGCAAAGTCTTCTCACCCAGACAAGGGGAAGTCCTCACAAGTGGTGGAGACACAGGTGGTAGATTTGGCTGGGGATATGCCACCTCCCAAGATTGCTGATGAGGTAATCTTTGCTTCACTTTTACTTCCACTTTGTTCATTATAGTGAAAACCTTCAATGTTGGCAATTTTCTTTGCAGGATGCTGATAAGATTGTGCGTTCTATTCAGGACTTGTTCACTTCCTGGGGGTAGGTCAAGACGTCTCGCCCTGCTTCAACCGATCGTCCTTCTGCTTCTTCAAAGGAAGATATGAAGTTCCTTAAGCAGTCGATATTTGAGTATGTATCCTTTATGGATATGGACATTGGTCAGGCTAGTGCTACCAAACATAAGGATAAGCTTAAGCATTTGAGGGCGAAGTTGGCGCAAGCACTGACACTTCCGTCGCTCAATCTTTCTTTAAAGGTCCATTCCGAAATTCTCTCCTTGCTGGCCAAAAATGTTGAACTGAAGGTCAAGAGTACTCAATATCTTCGCGTTGTATCTGAAAGAGAGTCTTTGCTTCTAGAGATCAACAAAGCTGAGGACGAATTGAAAGAAATCTCTTTCGAAGTTAAGATTGAAGACCCTTTGATGACTAGTTTGGCTGCACAGATGAAGGAGCTTCAAGCAAAGATGGACGACTGCAAGGCGAGAATGGCTGCTAAAAAGCCTAATGCCTCCCAAGGAATTGAGCGAACCAAGTCTTTGGTCGAACAGTACAAGAAGCTAAAAGTTGACGATGATTTTGTAGCCGAATTGGATATCGCCTCTTTTCGACAGAGCGAGGATTGGGGGAGACTTAGGGAAAGAATTCGTTCGATCTGGGGCGAATTGTAATTAAGACATATAATGCCTTAACTTTTCTTTTTGTAACTTCGTATTAACTTTCCCCTTGTAACCTCGTACTGATGTCCACTGGTAACTCTAAACGTACCAGCAACCATTATCATTCATGAATGATTAATTTGTCTTCTTGTGTATTTATTGACGCTGTCTTTAATCGTCAACCCCCAAGCATTTAACTGCTTTATGCTAAGATTCACGCATATTTTCTCTTGGTACTTCTGTCTCTATTTCCAAGACTTCGGGCCATTTGATTCCAGTTACTAGGCACGAATGTGGCTGTTCATATTCTGTCTCTTCATCTTCATGCCCCTATAAATGCACTTATATTCCACACTTGTCATTTTCATTTCCATTCTCTTCTTCAAAACCAATTTGCTGCCATTGTCTGGCATTTTGACAATCGATCCAAAACCTTCGTCTTCCATGGAAATGAATCATTTGATCTGCCCATTTTGCCATCTTTTTTTATGTCACTTTTGGTATGGGAGATATAGGAAATATTCTTTGGCCAGCAAAGTTCTTTCCATCGTCTCCATGTTCCTTACAAGGAGTTCGATGATGGAAAACAATTTTTGAGGATGCCTGCAAGCCACCTTGCTTGCTGAGAGTGCTTCTCAGCCTCCTTGCCTATTATTGCAGTGATACATTTAGGAAGGCGATGATATGATCCAGGAGTCGAGCCCGACGAAGGCAAGTGCAAGACGAGACCCGTTGATAGTCGATGGCGGACCAATGACGTGATCAAGGGTAAAGCAAGTGAAACAAACGATGAGATTGCTCGTTCAAGAAACTATTGATGGAACCATGTTCGGGACTCAAAATGGGACAAGTTTCATATTCAGGTCGAAGGCCGAAACAAAATGGATCAATGCGTTACAAGCAGCCGAAGAAGAGAGTGGGCAGTATAACCATGCGGCAGCACTGTGCGGCCGCACGACATGATACCGAGAATTCAATGGCCGAAAATTTATTACCATGTGGCAACACGAGTTATAACCATGCGACAGCATGGTTCATTTCTGGGGCGATTTTCCTTTTTTTCGCGTTTTTCCTTATTTTACTAGAATTTCATTCTTAATCAAATTCCTACCATATTGGATGAATATTTTAGGAATTTTATTAGATTATTAGAATTATATTTCCTTTTTGACTCCTATTCGAGGAATAGTATAAATAGGAGAATATTTTTTCATTGTAAACACCTTTGAACTTTTGACTTTGAATTAATATTATAGAGAGAGAAATTTCTTCTTTCAATTTAATTGTTCTTCTTGAACAATCTTGGAACTTATCAAGATTCAACTTCTTATGGCGTTCTATCAATCGGATTGTGGGTTCTTTCAATTGTAATCAAGGGGTTTTAGGTTCTTCGCTAGTCTAGGGTTTCTTGGTTCAATTCTTGGGGTTCAAGATCCAAAACCGGGTTAGTATTGGCATTCTTGGGTTCTGCATCAATCTCGTTGTGGGTTTCGTAGTTTCCATTGCTACGGGGTTCGCATCAGTTGGTATCAGAGCTTTGGTTCCAATTTAATCTGGTTATATCCTTTGTTTTCTAATTTTTTTTCAATTTCTTGTGTTCTTGTGTCCAGAAGATTTGTCTTGATCTTTGATCCAAAAAATTTCATCAAAAATCTTCAAATTCCGATTTTGGGCTCAATTTTCGCCCAACTCAGTTTTCATTTTCTTTGTTGGTTTTGTTATTGATTTCTGGATCTAAAAAAAAATACTACTCATCCGTACGGTACTGTTCATCCGTACAGTAAAAAAAACTTGTTGAATATTATTGATCCGTCAAATACCAACTTTTATTATTCATTATCATTTCTAAATTACTTGGACACATTGAATCATTCCATTCCTTCATTCAAATCAAGTTTTAAAAGTTTTCTTTGAGTCCTTTGTTACAATTATTGAGTCACATCCGGTTTGGGAAATTCTACACGAATTGATTGATTGATTAAGTTCATTGATTGTTCCTAGAAGCAATTGTTGAAAGAATTGAGTGGTAAAAGGCAGAGAGGTGAGCTTAATAGAGGGTAAAATCCTTGTGTGTGTTTCCGTGTGACTTTTGGTGAGGCAGTAAAATAAAATTTTAGTGTTAGGATGTCAGAAAGGGCAGAATCAAACTCAAGCTGACAAGGCAATAATAGCAATGCAATGGAGGATTAGTGCAGAGGTTTGAGAGGGCGTTTGGAGATGTGAGAGATAGGTTGGAGAAGCAGGACACTTGGATGAATAGATTAGATACATCGGTGGCTAATCTTAGTCGAGGGCATCGAGTGGATGTATCCAATGCCAGAGGACCGGATAGATGGGAGCCTAGGAGGGAAAGGCGAGAGGAGTATGGATATGGGAGTGACATGGGCGAAGATGAATTTCACGGTGTTGAGATGGGAAGGATGAGGAATAGAGGTGATAGGTTCGACAGACGGGGTCGGAATGATCGCGGGAAGGAGTTGGATGGAAACTTAGGAAATATAAAAATGACAGTTCCTTCATTCAAAGGAAGGAGTGATCCCGAGGCATACCTGGAGTGGGAAAGGAAGGTTGAAATGATCTTCGAGTGTTAGAACTATTCGGAGGAGAAAAAGGTGAAGTTAGCAGTTTTGGAGTTCAGTGAATATGCAATTTCATGGTGGGATCAAGTGATTACTTCACAACGTAGGAGTGGGGGAAGACCAATCAGCACTTGGGAGGAATTGAAGTCATTGATGAGAAAGAGGTTTGTTCCTAGCCAGTATTACCGAGAGATCCATCAAAAACTGCAAGGTCTATATCAAGGGTCGAAAAGTGTAGAAGACTATCATAAGGAGATGGAAATACTCATGATTAGGGCCAATGTGGTGGAGGATCGGGAGGCTACCATGGCACGATTCTTGAATGGGTTGAATAGGGAAATTGCCAATGTAGTGGAGTTGCAACATTATGTGGAGTTTGAAGACATGTTGCATGTGGTTATGAAGGTGGAGAGATAGCGGAAGAGGAAAGGGGCAACTAGGCAGCCGTTAGGAACTTCGAGTGTTAATCCATCTTGGAAGCCAGGGTGGAACAACAACAATAAAGGTGATAAAGCAGTACCTAAAGGTAGGAATGAGTGGCAGAAAGGGAAATAAGAAAGTGCTAGCAAACTAGCACCCAAAACAGATTCACAACCTTCAAGGAATCGAGACATCAAGTGTTTCAGATGCTTGGGGTCAGGGCACATTGCTTTTCAATGCCCAAATAAACGGGTAATGGTTTTGTTGGATAATGGAGAGGTGGTGAGTGAAAGTGAAGGAGAGTTTGAGGACATGCCTGCATTGGAGGACGTTGAAGAAGAAGAAAAATTGGAGTTTGCTGTTGGGGAATCGTTGGTGTCAAGGAGAGCTCTTAACACTCAAGTCAAAATGGATGATTCAAAGCAGCAGCGAGAAAATATATTCCACACACGTTGTTACGTCAACAATAAGATATGTAGTATGATTATTGATGGTGGGAGTTGCACGAATGTAGCTAGTACAACTTTAGTTGAGAAATTAGGACTAGCATTGTTAAGACACCCTAGGCCTTATAAGTTGCAATGGTTGAATGAAAGTGGGGAAGTTAGGGTGAATAAAAGAGTTTTAATTAATTTCTCAATTGGGAGTTATAGTGACAAAGTAGTATGTGATGTGGTGCCTATGCATGTGGGTCATATCTTATTAGGAAGGCCATGTCAATATGATAGAAGGGTCACACATGATGGTTATAGGAATCGTTATAGCTTTGTCAAGGATGGGAAGACTATTACTCTTACACCATTAACACCGACACAAGTGTATGGAGATCAAATCAAGCTGAAAAGTGAGGAAGACGAGAGAATAAGAGAGTCAGGAAAAAGGAGAGGCAATAGTAAAACCATCAATAAGAGAGAAAATAGTGAGGTGACTGAGAGTGGAGAAAAG